>NC_044031.1:291405364-291641390 GCF_901765095.1 Microcaecilia unicolor | reverse complement strand
AATCACAGTAGGATTTGCTTTTTATTCTAAAGAAGTCTACAAGGTATCAAGTTTTCTGGAATATTAAGTCTACAAATGTTCTTTCAGTTAATGTTTAATGCTACCCAATGATTGCTATGTCACACATTTATGTTTAAAGCATATAATTATTTATTTATATTTGGCGGCTGTATGCCTGAGAACAGCCTTTTCCAGAGAATGTTTTTAAAAAATAGCATGAACATGAGCCCTTACCGATATGGAATATTGTATGAACTCAGAAACTGCATGTGTGTTTCGAAGTTCCAACTTCAGGTATCCATTGTGAGAAATTCTTGAATTCTTACTTAGGAATTGATGCTCAAAAGTCCCCTTTAAAAACAGTGTCCATTTAGATCCAAGGTAGAAGTTACCAATATTGAAATAGCGAGCGATTATAAAAGGAAATCGCTTGTAAATGAGATTCATGTAAATTTAGCAAGCAGCTCGGTAGGGACAGTAGCTAGCTCATGTGTAGAACAGTCTCTCGGTAAGTATCCATGCATGCCCAGGAATCTGCTACTGTACTGTCTCCCTTCCCCTGCAGTGCTCAGATTCTGGCTCCACCTTCCTTGTGCACCTTACCCCTTGCCTTCCCTCAGGTTGCCCCAGATGATTTTCGCTTGGAAATCTCCTCCTCGCTGAATTCCCCCCAGCTGACATCACAGGGCCTTTCCCCCAGCCAGTTGGCTATTTGCTTGTTTCTCCACCCCCCCAGCTGACATAATAGGGCTTACCCACCCGACTGGCTGTCTGCTTGTTTCTCCTTCCTCCAGCTTCATCATAGGGGCTTTCCCCCAGCCAATTGGCTGTCTGCCCCTATGATGTCAACTGGGAGGGGGCAAAAAAAACAGATAGTCAGTCGGGGGAAAGCCCCTATGATGTCAGACAGGAGGGCTTGCAGCAAGAAAGAGATTCCCAAGTGAAATCATCAGGGCAACGTAAACTGAAGGAGGAAGGTGCAGGAGAAAAGTGGAGTCCGCATCAAAGCAATTTGCTATTGAAAAGAATCTCCTTGTTGAAAGATTCCCCAGATTGTTTTTCCACCCCTCTAAGTGGGTCTTTCCTCTCGGACAAATTTTGCTATTGAAAAATGCAAGCAGAGTGCTTCTCAGAAATCACCCTCACATAACGACAACTCCAGACCTCATGGACAATTTTGCATGTTAAAGGTAGGTGCTCCTTTTGTGCATCGCTTGGAAACAACTGTGCATCACTCAGAATGCTCATTTTAATACTAATCAGCTCATTGTAATACATTTGCATAGGATTATTGTTACCTGATACTGTGATTGGTGAGATAAATTCAGAACCCTTTGTACATTACTCACTAAATAACATGCACGCTAAAGTGGATAGAAGCAGTCCAAATCTGATGCTTCTAGTACAGTAGTCTTTGTGCATCAGTCCCTTCACCTTGATTTAAGGTTGTAAATTTGTAGTCATTAATTTTATCCATGTGTTTCTTTTATCAAAACAATGATATAAATATACCATTAAGATTTGAATTACATCTTGGTTCCGGCTTACTTCTCCATAAATATGGCATACTCTTAGGAATGTTGATAGTTGAATATCACTTAATAAATGTTTTGCCTGGTTTGAAGGTGGTGAACCTCACATATCACCTAGATATATTAGTTTGTGCTGAGGAGTCAGTTTTTATTTATTTATTTATTTGTATTTTGTAGTTTTTTTTATTTCTATTTGTAACTTCCTGAATGATTGTTATTCAGTAGTTATACATCTAGATATTATATATTTAGTTATTGTAACTCACCTTCAATCTAGAATTTTAAAGAGTTGGCGAGTAACAAGTCTTCAATAGTATAGTAGTGTAGTATAGTATGGTACACTTAGATGCCAATGGCATAAAAAGGTGTTGGAGATAAGTTCTAATAACCAAGTTTAGGTTTTTAGATAGAAACTTGAAATCAGGGTAGCATTCTTTGATATTTATTTATTATTTACTTATTACGATTTATTTACCGCCTTTTTGAAGGAGATCACTCAAGGCGGTGTACAGTAAGAATAGATCAAACATGAGCAATAGGCAATTACAGCAGTAAAAATATTCAAAAGCAATACAATGTATGGCATAGTATACTAGCAATGTCAACACAATATGTAATAGAACATTACAATGGTATGAAGGGTAAGGCAAAGTTGTAACATATAGATGGGTAAGAAAGTAGGAAGAATTAGAAAGTAAGGTGACTAATTTGAAGAAAGTTGCACTTGGAGAAGTGGATAAACATGTCCTGCTGCAGTATGTGCAGCCCGAGTCACTCCTTGTGTGTGTGAGTAAGACTAACAAGTTAGTTACTTCAGGCAATGCATTCCAGAGTGTGGGGCTACTCTGGAGAAGGCTCGCCTGCGGGTATCACATCGTGTAATGTCTTTTGGAGAGGGTGTAGTTAGTGAAAGTCCTTGGGAGGACCTTAGTGTCCTTGGTGGTGTGTGGATGATCATCCTATTCTTAGGATAGGGCCATTTCTTTCAGGGGCTTGAAGATCAGACTTGTTAAATGTAGCCCTGTATTGTACTGGTAGCCAATGAAGTTTTAGCAAAAATGGTGTGATGTGGTCATGTCGCTTGCAACCTTCTATGAGTCTTTCTGCTGCATTCTGAATCAACTGGAGCTGGTGCAGGCCCTTTGTAGTCAGATCATTGTATAGTGCATTGCAGTAATCCAGTCTTGATGTTACCATGGCGTACACAACTCGGATAAGATTTACCTTCTCGATGTAAGGAGAGAGGCAGCGTAGCTATCGCAAATAGTAGAAGCAGTTCTTGAAGGTTGCTTTGTTTTGGGGAATTAGAGTAAGTGTTGAATCTATCTGTGTTCCAAGGTTCCTGACTTGTGATTTGAGGGGGAGTTCATACTTCCCAAAAGGGATTTTGATGTCAGGTATGTATCAACTTGTGTTAGGGACCCCAAGAAGCTCGGTGTTACTTGGGTTCAGGCAAAGTTTGTTGTGTTTAGCCCATTCTTGAGTTGATGTTAGACAGTTAATCAGTTTATTCAAGGCTGTAGGTAAGTCATGTTCAATGGGTATGAGTAGCTGCACATCATCCGCATAGATGTCCTTTGTTCCATAAAGCTTTAGATCTGATTGGCAAATGTCTGGCATTCAGTTGTCAGATGTGCCTCAAACTTTTTGATTAACCATAAGTTAGTGAAGGTCTTCTGTTCTATACTAATCTAATACTCAAAAGATAAGGGAGAGACAATCCAGATCACTAAACTATGTAACTTATACTGTAAGGCAAGAACTGTACCTGCAACAGTAGATCCAATTTTCTGGGAGAGGTTTGATTTTACTGCCCAACCATAGTACCATCTTTTAATCTGAATTTATTTTTAATCTACTATTTGCTAACCAACCAGCAACATATTGATAAAATGTGTCTGTTTTTTAGCATAAACCTCAAAACAAACAAAAGGATCCACAAAAATATTGGATTTTACCACTATAAATAAATTATACAGAATTAAATTTACTGTTAAGCTTTCCCATTTTGCATTGATGCTCCACATAGGAAATGGGACATCCAGGTTGGGATGTTCACATTACCTGAATATTTTAGAAAAGGCTCTGAACCCAGAGGCTGTTGTACAATACATATAAGGAAACAATAAAATATGAGTGTATTTAACAGCATGTACAGTGGAAGCATGGATTAAAAAATAGATGTAATAAAAAGAGCAGCATCACTAAGCAGCTCTATAAAGGGCTAGATTAAGTGGCATTGGAAAAAAAAATCATTGTTCAGTGCTCTCCTATAATAGGCACTCATTGTTATAGAATATCACTGAGTTGCTGATTTCAGTGCCCATATTTGGGCAGCAGGATTTAGACCTGCTGAAACCAGAGGTAATTCTCAGTGCACAATTTGGGTGCACATCCCCAGTATTCTAAAACACTGCGTTCACATTTTAGGAATGACCCTAAATTGCCCAGACACCTCCAGTGACCACGCCCTATTTTGGTTGCACGCTATGGGATATGGGTACACATTGTTATAGAATCACTCACAGTAAGATGTATTGTACAAAAGCCTCTGTGTTCAGAGCCTTTTCTAAAATCTTCGGGTAATGTGAACATCCCAACCTGGATGTCCCATTTCCCATGTGGAGCATCGATGCTTAATTAGATTGTAAGCTCTGTCGAGCAGGGACTGTCTCTTCATGTTCAAGTGTACAGTGCTGCGTACGTCTAGTAGCACTATAGAAATGATTAGTAGTAGTAGTAGTAAAGCTTATTAGTAAATTTAATTCTGTGTAATTTATTTATAGATGTTCACCCAAATTCAAATTGGTGCCAGTTAGTGCCAAATAAAACCCAATTATTGGCACTCATTGACTCTAACCAATTTAGTTGGGTGCACATCTTGGATCAGCACCCAAATATTAGTGCCCAATTTTGGGTGCCATTATATGGATTCTGCAGGAAAATGCCAGCATTTATATGGAAGAAGTGATTTTGCAGCATCCATGTATATAAATACTTACCATTTCAGAAACAAATAAAAGCAATTCTATAGCCAACTTTGTCTGTCACATTCCTCTCCTGGGTCTTCACTCTCAATCTAATATCAGCTTACTTCCTCTCCTTGGTGTTCTTTCTCCGTACACTATAGGACTGGTGTAAGTGGTCATGCCTAGATGTTTGTATGTTCTATTTATATTTGTATCCTGCGCTTTCCCACTCAAAGCAGGCTCAATGCGGCTTACATAGTAATAAGAATACAGAATATTGTTAGAAAGGGTAAAAATTAAGTATACCAGAATAGGAGAGATGAGTAGGTAGGGATAGGCAATGGAGGGGAACAGAGTGGGAGATATAGTCTGGATCAATGTCGTTATCATAAGATTAATCAGGGTCATGTGGATAGGCTTGCTTGAATAAATGGTTTTTTAGTGCTTTCCGAAAGGGTAGGTAGTCATGGATAGATCGGATAGTTCTTCGCTACTCGCACTGCTATTCTGTAAGGAAAAGCAGCTGCCTACTTATTTTTATAAAAGAGACTTAAAGGGCCAGATTCTATATATGGTACTTAAAAAATCTGTGTGGAAAACATTTCTGCTTAAGTGTATTCTGTACGAGGCACCTAGATTTAGGCGTGGTATATAGAATACGCTTAGTTGATGTCACAGCGCCTAAAACTACACACATCCATTTACACCAATGAAAATGTGGTGTAAATCTCAGATGTAGAGTTAGGTGCAGAGGGCCATATTCTATAACAATGCGCATAAATTTTGCAATGCCCACAAAATGCCCATTTCCCCACGTGCATTACAGAATATGCTTAGGGAGTTGTGCACATAAAATTCTAATTATTGCCAATTAGTGCTCATTATTGCTTAAGTTCTATTAACAATGCTGATTAGATTGTTAAGCCAATTAAGTTATGCATGTTGTTATAGAATAAGCTTGGATTTTGGTATGAAACACTAGGCACGCTCTAAAATCCAAGGGAAAATGTGCATAAATGCTGCCTAAACAGCACCCTGTCGTAGAATTACCCTCTTACTGGTCATCAATCAATATGTAAGTCCATTTGTAAATAGACTACATTGTTCCTTAGCTTTGCCAAATCAATAAAGGGAAAATTATGAGTTTCTTTCTTTCTTCTTTCTTTCTTTCTTTTCTTTTTTCTTCTTCTTTCTTTCTTTCTTCTTTCTTTCTCTCTGTTGTGCATAGCAGTTATAAGATAGTCTCTTGATCACAAATGGTTATTCATAAAAGCTATGCTGAAAGTTGACGCCATCTGTATTAATTCTGTCACATTGAATTACTGTTTTGTGACCTACCTTTTTTGGGGAACAGTGCTCTGGGTAGATAGGGAACAGGAAAGAACAAGGAGTTTTGGCTGCCTCTGTTATTATAAGGCAACATAGATTGTACAGCAGCTGGTCTTTACATGCCTCTGGCCCCTTCCCCAGCCTTGTGAGTTCAATTATGGTGGCCAATTGCTCTTTTAGGGCCCTTTTACTAAAGGGTGTTAGGCCTTAATCTTGGTTAACACAAGCAAACAGAATAATTTGTGGTATTTTGCCTACTTGTATGCATTAACCCATATGTTACCGATTTAAAAAAATATATATATATTTTTTGGGGGGGTTGTGTCATAGGCAGAGAGTGGGCATAGAATCATTAAAAGCTGGTGCATTATATATAACATGCACTAATGAGTAACTAAAGAGGAGGCACTAAGTGCTCCCACGTTAACTCCTATCACATACTATGCATTAATGTCAACATTAGCGCACAACCTGAACTAAAAAAAAAAAAGAAAATGCCCTAAAAAGTGCTGCATTAAATTGGCAGTCAGTGTGCAGACAAATCACCTGTTAAAGCCACATTAACTCCAAATTTAACACATTTTAGTAAAAGGGTCCCTTCATGATCAATACAGATATTTTCATTTGTCAAAGGAACAATATCCCATTTACTGATTTGATATTGGCTCTAAATGCCATAACTGCCTTTGATTTTGTAATGCATTCTCCAGAGAGTTTCATTTTCTGTAAGCTTCTTAACATGCTTGATTCCCTGCATAATATGGAAATTGTGAGGCTTGACACTCATATAGGACTTCACCTTATGGCTATAAGTTTGAATATATCAGATCAGATAGATGTTGACTAATGCAAAACTTACAAGAGCAGGAAATAGAAAAACCCTCATCTAGGACCCCAAGAAGCAATGCGCAAATTGGATTTTGTTGAAGGCATTTATTTACATATGTCAAATGGATCCCAAACAATGCCATATTTGTAGAAATGCTTAAAATGCTTTGTTAAAGAGATGAAAACACTTCTTGAGTTATTGAAATGAATATATTGAGATACCACTTGGGCAAATTAATTCAGTAATAGTTGTCAACCTCGTTATTTCCCAATTTGAAAAAAAAATGACTTGGTCATATTCCAGCCTATTGGTAAAAATGTATTTATTTGTTCAGTCAAAGTAACATAGTAGTTGATAGCAGATAAAGACTGGAATGGCCCATCTAATCTGCGCAGTAATGTGGTTAGGGTTCAAACTGTTTTTTTGTACACTTTACTCTTTATTCTGTTCTCAGAGGGGCAAAAAGTTATTTTCCTGCTGTTCTGAGATGAGGTACTCAATGCTTGGTTTCCTTCTTGCCATTGTCAGTGTTGCATTAATGCTCACTTTCTACCTCAGCACAAAAGAAAATAATTTGAAACATTTTGTATTTTATGCTGGACAAAATTCAAAGCAATTTCCATTCCTTAAAACTGTGACCTTCTATGGATTATTTTTTAGTCTTTCTACTACTTTAAAAGTGCTCCATTTTCCCTTGAGAATTTCTTTACAGTATTCTTACTCTACTACTGTCATGGGCTATATCAGAGATGGTTGCATGCACATGAATAGGTATCAATATAAGCGCCTTAAAAATATTGTGATCAACAACACTATCATACACGAAATGGTTTCACCAGTTGCATCATAGGTATGGTTTGTCTGATTTTGTAATTTTTTTTCTTTGTTTTATTTTGCATATTACATCAAAGAAAACACTTTGATAAGAAATCCAGAACATTATAATACAATACAATCAAATCGTTCTATAAAAGAACATATAGGAAATTTATCTTTAACTTAGCCCACATTAAGGAGGGAACCAAGTAAATCCATTGGAAAATGGATATAAAGTATAAGAAAATAGTTAAAAGGTGAAAAAAAAGTAGTAAACCCCTCTCATATAACTAACTGACCAAAATTGACCCTAACAAGCTGGGCATCAATGAAGAGTAACTCCTTTCCTTAAAGAAAAATCTTAACTGAACTGAATCATAAAATATAGTGAACATTTTGATATACCACTGAACATTTACATGGAAAGCTGAGTTGAAAGGAAGCTCCTAAAAGGTAACAGCAGAATGGAGGGTGGGTTAGGGTGGTGGACTTTGGTCCTGGGGAACTGCGGAACTGAGTTAAATTTCCACTGCAGGCACAGGCAGCTCCTTGTGACTCTGGGCAAGTCAATTAACCCTCAATTGCCCCATGTAAGCTGCATTGAGCCTGCCATGAGTGGAAAGCGCGGAGTACAAATGTAACAAAAATAAATAAATAAAAATAAATCCAAAACTTCCGTCGTCTAGATTGCATCCACTTAGAGACATCAGGAGACATGTGCACCTTCTCACCTATATATGAGGAAAATTGAAAACTTTTAGAGAACTCTCAAAGAGGTCTAAATTTAATATTTTAAACTTTCCACAATCAAGCTAGCATCAAATAAGTATGATTTGGATTATTCCTTCTAATGTGCATCACTTTGCATTTGTCCACATTAAATTTCATCTGTCCAGTTTCCCAATTTCCTAAGGTCCTCCTACAATATCTTACAGTCTGCACTTGATTTATCAACTTTGAGTAGTTTTGTGTCATCTGCAAATTTAATCAACTCATTTGTTCCCATTTCCAGATCAATGATACATCTTTAAATAGCATTAGTCCCAATTCAGATCCCTGGGGCATTCCACTCTTTAGCTTCCTCCAATGAGAAAAATGGCCATTTATCCCTACCCTCCGTTTTCTATCTTTTAATCAGTTCCCATTCCATAACAGAACATTGTCTTCTATGCTATGGCTTTTTAATTTTCTCAGGAGGTACTTTGTCAAAAGTTTTCTGAAAATCTAGATTCCCCAACTTGGACAGGCAGCACCTGGCGCTCTCCTTTCATGTCAAAACATGCAATCATATATCAACACTTGACAAGTTATCCGAAAAGAGTGGAATTTATTATAGTTGCAGCATTCTACAACTTATATGCATAAATACATTCACAGTAGTCAGCAATTCATTCCTGTATACACCTTATAGTAACAAGCAATCAGATATACGACTTGCTTTTTTATCTAGAGCATTTGGGGCAAGGTGGCCTAGCCTTTTGAGTCACACAGATCCCTCTATTTCTACCTTATTCATGAAGTAGTTTTTCTGCTCTGCCTGGGACATGTACTGCCGGCAGTGCTCCATTTTTCTCTTGAGAATTTCTTTACAGTATTCTTACTCTACTACTGTCATGGGCTATATCAGAGATGATCTCTCCGGTGAGAGATCTCGTTCATAATTTTCATAACTGGGTTAAAATATCCGGAAGCAGCTTTTCCACCTCTGCAAACAAATATTTTATGTGAACTCAAAAAGAAAAAGAATACTTGATGTTGCTGAAGACTTGAATATTTCAGAAATTTTGGTATCTTCAGAAGTAGATGTAACAGCTAGAGCTACTTTATTAGTTTCCTTTGTTTTCCATCAGGATACAGCCTCGATATTGAGATTGTATTACAAGACAGCAGATACCTCATAGTTTGTAATTACTAACCTATTATTTCAACTTTTAAGATGCTTATTTACAAATTTAAGGACCAGTACCCAACTTCAACTCTTATTTTTCATTCTGCTCTGACTGTTTTAGGGGTCTTTTGTGAAATCATAATTATGGCTGGGACCTGAGCATTAGAGAAACATTTATGGATAAATGAATCTACATTCATCAGTTAATTGAACAGCAGCTATATCAGCCTTTTAGTGTCTGTAATGTTCAGATTAAGAAATACCCAAACATACATGTGTAAAACCCCAACTTTAGGAAGGCTGTTAATTCATTGTGTATGCTCTATTTTCGTATTCAATAGGGAAGTGGATTGGGTGGTCCATAGGAGGGGTAAGGGTGGGACAGATTTTTACATGTGTGTTTAACTCAAAAGGTGAATACACATGAATGTCCTGACACAGGATTTACACCTGGTTTAACTCATTTACATGTGAGACTAAATTCTATAAATGGCGCTAAAAAATCAGCGCCAACTAAAAAAATCACACTAAGCACGATTCTATAAATGGCGCTCAAAGTTAGGCACTGTTTATAGAATAGTGCTCAGCACCAGGAATTACACCTAACTTTAGACATGAGGATTTACACCAAATAACCCTGGTATAAATCCTTATGCCTAAACTAGGTGCAGATCTCCCTTATTATATAACAACATGCATAAATTGCAGAAAAGCACCTGACTCTCCCATGGCCATACCCCCTTTTTGGAGCCATGCGTAACATTTTTGTGCAGATACCAGTTACTAAAAATGTGCATGTAAATTATAATTAGTGCCAACTAGCACTGAACATTGATTGTTAAGGCCCAATTATTGGTATTAATTGGCTCATTCAATTAAGTTATGCATGCAAATTGGGCACATACCCAAATTTGCGCACACAATTTTTTTGTGCCTTTTGTAGAATTTGGGGGATGGTACACAGAGAAGACTGGGTTTTTTAAAGACAAAATTAAATATTTTCATCAAAACATTTACTAGGAATAAAACACAAAATGAAGGATGTGAAGAATAATTATTTTGTTTTTGAATAAATTAAGCCAATACTAAGGCTGAATGGTAACAGACACTGGTGACCTGTATAGGTAATGGTACTGAATATATGTATTAACTAATAAGCGAGTGATTCTCTACAAGGGCGTCTAATGCTAGATGCCAGGATGATGTATGCTAAGTGAAATTCTAAATCAGAAATTAAGGGCCAGATTCTATGTAAGGCTCCACCCTAGCACGCTGTCATTTCCGGTGCTACAAAACATGATCTATTTTTGTAGCATTGGAGTGTACCCGGCGGTAATTGGGCAGTGCTGTGTGTTGCCCGGCTACCGCCAGGTAAACACAAGAACTCTTGTAAACACCTCAATGGGTGGCAGTAAGTGCTCCCCCCCGAAATGGCGTTGTGGAAAGTGCTTTACATGCTGCACGACTTCTCTTTTACCAGCTGCGGTAAAAGGGGGCCTCTACATGCGGGTAAAACGTGGCGACACCAGCGCAGGCTCCCTTTTGCTGCAACTTAGTAAAATGTGTGTCTTGATGTTTAGCACATTCTAATGGCCATATGCTAATTTTCCCATTAGTACATGGCCATTAGCAAATGAGCTTCTACCACTACCTACTATGTAGGTGGTAAGGGCTCACATGCTGATCAGGTCGTTCATGTGGACTTAGTAGCTGTGCTAGCTAATTAGGTAGAACACGTCCACTCTCTGCCCCCAGACCCATCAGTGGTAAAAAATAAATTTTTGTGTTTAATTCTGTTCACCGCATCTCAAAAAAGATATAGTGGAATTAGAAAAGATACAGAGAAGGGCGACGAAAATGATAAAGGGGATGGGATGACTTCCCTTTGATGAATGGCTAAAGTGGCAAGAGCTCTTCATTTAGGAGAAAACGGGTGAGGGGAGATATGATGGAGATCTATAAAATGAGTGGAGTGGAATGGGTAGTCGTGAATCGTTTGTTTACTCTTTCCAAAAATACTAGGACTAGGGGGCAGGTGATGAAGCTACAAAGTAGTAAATTTAATATGAATCGGAGAAAATTTTTCTTCACTCAATGTGTAATTTAACTCTGGAATTCGTTGCCAGAGAATGTGGTGAAGGCGACTAGCTTAGCGGGATTTAAAAAAGGTCTGGCTGGCTTCCTAAAGGAAAAGTCGATAGACCTTTATTAAATTGACTTGGGGAAAATCCACTGCTTATTTCTGGGATAAGCAGCATAAAATGTATTTAATTTTTGGGGGATCATGCCAGGTATTTGTGACCTGGTTTGGCCACTGTTGGAAACAGGATGCTGGGCTTGATGGACCTTTGGTCTGTCCCAGTGTGGCAGTAGCTATGTACTTATGTTCTTATAATGCGTGGGTAGCGTGTGCACATCCAAAAATTACTTAAGGACTCCTGATCATGCTCTGCGTTAATCCTTGTTGCTGCTGTAATCCCACATTACTTCTTACCACAGCATAGTAAGAAGATCCCTTAGTCAGGTAAAAAGTTTTGGCCTTTTTTCCAAGCCTTAAATATTATATAGATGAATTTAAAATCACTGGGAGGTAATGAGGTTGGTTATATTTCAAAACCTTGAACATTATGTAGATGAACTTAAATTTACTTGGAACTGATGCTAGGAATTAGCTGAATATCAGTGTAAATGCAGCTTTCTCTTAAAAGCACAGCTTGGTTTTAGCCCTCCCTATAATGTTTGTAACAATAAAAAAAAGTGTCAAGACTTGAAGCTGAGGAGCAGCCTACTGGTTACAGCAATGAGATGATAACCATGGAAGCAAGGTTCAACTTCCACCCTCTATTGTCTCAGAAGTAAACTTAGGGGGTCTTTTGTTAAAGGTTGTTAGCTCAAGTTATCTGCAGCAGGTCCCATTTTATTCCTATGGGCCCTGCTGCAGATACCTTGAGCTAATCTTTAGTAAAAGGGAAAGGGGAAATTATATACCACTGGTTTACATATATTCAGGTACTTATTTTGTACTAGGGGCAATGGAGGGTTAAGTGACTTGCCCAGAGTCACAAGGAGCTGCAGTGGGAATTGAACTCAGTTCCTCAGTATCAAAGTCCACTGCACCAACCACTAGGTTACTCCTCCACTGCCCTTAGACTGAAAGCTAGATCTCAGGATAGGGAAATACCTATTGTTCTTGCATGTAACGTACTGAGCTACCAATAAAAAGGCATGAGAAAATATAACGTTTAGGTCAACATTCAAACACAACAGTGTGCATTTTTTTAAAGCACTGCTGTATGGATAGATAATAGTGTTGAATTTTTGTGGAGAGTGGTTGCTGGCAATGACTGTAAAGAAGGCTGCAGTATATTCAGATACTATCCACATAGTTAAACTGGCCTTAATTAAACAGCTTAGTTACTCAGATAATGGCAGAATTTCATCACTATCTGAATAATAATGTGGAATGTCCTCGCTCACCTTGGCACTATCTAGATAGTGCAGGGACATTTGGAAGGAATTTTCAATGGCATTATCAAAATAGAGCCACTGATAGGAGTCCCTTTACCAAGCTGCGGTAAAAGGGAGCCTGTTTTTGATGCACACTGAGGCCCCCTTTTACCACAGCGGGTAAAAGGCTGTCATTTTTTAAAAGAAATACCCATGCAGGAAGTGATACACTTGCTGTGTGGCCATTTTGGGGAGAGCAGTTACTGCCACCCATTGAGGAGGCAGAAAGGGTTCCCGTGCTAACCTGGCGGTAACCAGGTAGCACACATCACTGCCCGATTACCACCAGGTAAACACCGGTGTTACAAGTAAAAATATTGTTGTAGTGCCGGAAGTGGCGTGCGCTGGAGGTGGGAATTACCGCCGGGCTGCTGCGGTAGCCCGGTGGTAGTTCCAGATTAGCGAGCAGTAAGCCCATGCTGGTCTTACTGCCGCTTCATAAAAGACCCCCTCAGTGACTAAAGCTAAACATAGAAGACTTTTGAATACTGGCCTCATCAAAAATAAATTATTTATTATAATGGAGGTAAAATGTGATCTCTAGAGCAGAGCACTAAAACAACATAAGCTGCTCTGTTCTGAAGCTGCTACAGTCTGTGCAGCTTTCTTTTGGGAAGCCCCACAAAGAATCGTCATAATACAGCCTTAATGAGCTCATGGGATGGACCACAGGAAATAAATCAGTCATGTCTTGATAAGGACAAAGCTGAGAGGTGACCAGGCTCATTTTAGATAATTCGTTTATCCCCAGAAATACATGTGGAAATGACCATGTATAGATTTTTACCATCATTCTAGAAAGGTGGGAATGCAGGTCTAGGTACCAACTAAAATGTGGGAAAACACATGTAGGTTAGGTGCCACATGGGTAGGTGAAGGTGCCATCTACATGTAGTGGGAGGATGATATTTAGAAATGTAAATGTAGGACAAATATATAGAGAAATCACCAGGTCTTATATGTGTGTGCATTACCACAAGTGTAGGCTGCAAAATAGCAACTTATACCAGTTATACATGATGGCACAAACATGTGTAAGGCAGCCATTTTGATAACCTATATTTGTATCTCCCACAACAGAGCCATTGAAACTCACTTGGTTCAGACCTCCCTGATCAGACTCCTTCCCACAGGCATCAGACCCCCATGCTCAGAATACCCCCCCCCCCCAGAACAGTACCTGCCGAAAAGTACCTGTCCTCTCAAATTTAATCCCTTCCAGAACATATCCCCCCGATTCCCTCTTGGAAATGTATCTCCGAAGGCCAAGCCCCTCCCTTCTGTCCCGACCCTCCTCACACTCCCAGGCAGCCCCAAGACCTCTACCCACCCACAAGGCTAGTGGTTAGGGGCAGAGGTAAAAAGTGATCCCCTGGTCCAACCTTTTCTGTCTCTGGAGACAAACATGGCTCCATTATATGGAAAGATAACTCACAGTAGTAGTATTGCAAGACTACCACTAGTGGTCATGGGTGCCATTGTTCCAGAATTAGATGGGATGGAGGTGGAGGGGGGCTACTCTCAAGCCCTTCCCTGGGTGTTTCAAAATGGGATTAGAGGATCTGTTCTTGGGGGGCATTAGATCCAGAAGGGTTCTGGGGTTCTGTTCAGTGGGCTCTGATGTCTGTTGGGGGATTCTAATTGGGAGATTGTGATTGGGAAAGGGTGGGGTTCTAATTGGGGGTCTTCTAATCAAGGGGGTTTCTTATTGAAAGAAGAGGTCCTATACCTGAGGGAGGGGGGGCATTCAGCTTATATACATATTGTGGCAGGGTTGTTCATTTAGGCAGCAGGTATTGCAGCCTTACTTCCTGCCCAAATGAGTTCATTGCTACAACATGTAAATGAGTTAAATCAGGTGTAAATCCTGTGTCAGGGCATTCATGTGTATTCCCCTTTTGAGATAGGGAACACACATGTAAAAATCTGCCCCACCCTTACCCCTCCTATGGACCACCCAATCCACTTCCCTATTGAATACGAATATAGACCATACACAATGAATTACCAGCCTTCCTAACGTTGGGGTTTTACACATGTATGTTTGGGTATTTCTTAATCTGAACATTACAGACACTAAAAGGCTGATATAGTTGCTGTTCAATTAACTGATGAATGTAGATTCATTTATCCATAAACCAATTAGTATATGATAACAAACATGCTTGACTACTTCCATACTTAGTTTAGCTTTAAAATAGGGCCTGACAAATGTCTTAAATAGAAAACTAGGAAATGACCTCATTTGCCTTCTTCAAGGTCCTGCCAACTTGCACCAAGTGGAAACTTTGCAACAAATAGATCCACTTTGGCAAGACAAATATAATGAATGATTGAAGTCTCCCAATAAAAGAAATAGAGAAATGCTGCCAATTTGGCAGCCTACGTTCAAGATTAGAGAGTAAGATCAACATTTAAAGCATACAAAGCATATAAACTTCTCAGTTTAAACTGGTGATCTGCTCATTTTAAGAAAGAAAATCTTTCTCCAACAGAGTTTTTCACCCTACCAGTGAGTCAGTGGTATGTCAAATGTAATCTTTAGTCTTGAAAGGCTGAACATTTTGATCATGTTCATTGCTACCGGTAATGAGGGGTCTAATATTCAAAGGATTTATGCTCGTAACTTTGGGGCCCTGTTACTAAGCTATGTTATGTCCTAACCCACACTGAATACTGCAGGATGCACTCAGGCGTCTTGTGGTAATTTTACAATCTGCTCATGCTAACCGCATTCTAAAAAAAAATTTTTTTAAGGGATGTGTCAGGAAAGTAGTGGGCATTCCTGTGCTAACCAGTTAGCGCTTCTACTTTACCATGCGGTAACTGGTTAGCACACAGAAAACACAGAAGCCCTCACTATTTACAAAATAAGTAGTGATAAGTACTCCTGTGGCCATTTTTTTAAAAAATGGTCACGCGCTAATGATAGAAAAATCAGGGATTTTACGGCCACAGTAAAAATGGCCTTCTGTGAGAAAGACTTGTTTAAGGACACGCTGGAGGCTATTTTTAACACAGTTTGATAAAAGGACCCATTTGAGAGTTATTTTGAACTTCTAGTACTGTCTTACAATGTCTTTTGCTTTAACACCATTATATAATTCACAACCATGTAACACAAACCTTCTGTACACCTAATGTATATTCACTCTCGCTGCACCCTACGCCTGGAATAAACTTCCTAAGCCCCTACATCTTGCCCCATCCTTGGCCACCTTTAAATCTAGACTGAAAGCCCACCTCTTTAACATTGCTTTTGACTCGTAACCACTTGTAACCACTCGCCTCCACCTACCCTCCTCTCTTCCTTCCCGTTCACATTAATTGATTTGATTTGCTTACTTTATTTATTTTTTGTCTATTAGATTGTAAGCTCTTTGAGCAGGGACTGTCTTTCTTCTATGTTTGTGCAGCGCTGCGTAAGCCTTGTAGCGCTATAGAAATGCTAAATAGTAGTAGTAGTAGCACTCTATTTCCAGTACCCATGATGTATTGTAAGCCACATTGAGCCTGCAAAGAGGTGGGATACAAATGCAATAAATAAATAAATAAATAAATGCTCATTAACGACTAGATTCAGTAAATGGCACTGAAAAAACATCACCAAAAAGATCCATGCGGAGTGCTGTTCTATAAATGGTGCTCTGAGTTACACACCGTTTATGGAATAGCACTTACATATATCTGCACCAAACTTTGGCCATGAGGATGTACACCAACTGAAACCTGGTGTAAATCCTGGTGCGTAAGTTAGGCACGGATCCCCAGTATTCAGTAATAATTGATTGTTAGCACCCAGTTATTGGTGCTAATTGACTCAGCCAATTTAGTGGTGCACGCATCTCAGGATGGTTTGCAATTCTGTGTGCACAAATTTACGTGACATTTATAGAATCCAGGGGAAATTGTCCACTGAAAGTGTACTAGGGCCGAGTGCCTACATGTGTACTCAAAATTTCACCACACATTTAAATTTAAGAGCATAAAATGTGAGCAGCAACAGGGGTGAATTTAAGGTAGGAAAAAGAAGTTAAGAGCTTAGCACTAATTTTCAGTTATGAATCTAGGCATATGAATAGCAGGACCAAATTTGCGAACATAACTTTTCAGCAGAAAACAGTGTCCTGTTTACTAAGCCATGTTGTAGACACGCTAGCGTTTTTAGTGTGCAATAAATATTGGTGCGCTAATGCTAGAGACACCCATATATTCCTATGGGTGTCTCTAGTGTTAGCATATGCTAGAAATGCTAGCGTACCTTAGTAAACAGGTCTCTTAAGCTTCTACGTTTGGCTGAAAAATAGGACATAAATTTTAGGACCCTATTTAAGAGCTAAAATTTAGGAGCTCAGCTCTGCCAGAAACAAGAGTATGCCATCCCGAAAGAGGTTCTAAGATGTGTGTCTTCCAGACAAGAGATTTTAGGCTCTTCATTTCCTTGCAGCAGCAACATTTCTTAAAAAATATCCCATTAGATTTCAGTTCTAGATAGAGAAAAGAACTATTTTAAGGACCAATTACAATAAGAAAACCTTCAAATACAGTGGTGGAAATAAGTATTTGATCCCTTGCTGATTTGTAAGTTTGCCCACTGACAAGACATGAGCAGCCCATAATTGAGGGTAGGTTATTGGTAACAGTGAGAGATAGCACATCACAAATTAAATCCGGAAAATCACATTGTGGAAAGTATATGAATTTATTTGCGTTCTGCAGAGGGAAATAAGTATTTGATCCCCCACCAACCAGTAAGAGATCTGGCCCCTACAGACCAGGTAGATGCTCCAAATCAACTCGTTACCTGCATGACAGACAGCTGTCGTCAATGGTCACCTGTATGAAAGACACCTGTCCACAGACTCAGTGAATCAGTCAGACTCTAACCTCTACAAAATGGCCAAGAGCAAGAGCTGTCTAAGGATGTCAGGGACAGATCATACACCTGCACAAGGCTGGAATGGGCTACAAACCATCAGTAAGACGCTGGGCGAGAAGGAGACAACTGTTGGTGCCATAGTAAGAAAATGGAAGAAGTACAAAATGACTGTCAATCGACAAAGATCTGGGGCTCCACGCAAAATCTCACCTCGTGGGGTATCCTTGATCATGAGGAAGGTTAGAAATCAGCCTACAACTACAAGGGGGGAACTTGTCAATGATCTCAAGGCAGCTGGGACCACTGTCACCACGAAAACCATTGGTAACACATTACGACATAACGGATTGCAATCCTGCAGTGCCCGCAAGGTCCCCCTGCTCCGGAAGGCACATGTGACGGCCCGTCTGAAGTTTGCAGTGAACACCTGGATGATGCCGAGAGTGATTGGGAGAAGGTGCTGTGGTCAGATGAGACAAAAATTGAGCTCTTGGCATGAACTCAACTCGCCGTGTTTTGGAGGAAGAGAAATGCTGCCTATGACCCCAAAGAACACCGTCCCCACTGTCAAGCATGGAGGTGGAAATGTTATGTTTTGGGGGTGTTTCTCTGCTAAGGGCACAGGACTACTTCACCGCATCAATGGGAGAATGGATGGGGCCATGTACCGTACAATTCTGAGTGACAACCTCCTTCCCTCCGCCAGGGCCTTAAAAATGGGTCGTGGCTGGGTCTTCCAGCACGACAATGACCCAAAACATACAGCCAAGGCAACAAAGGAGTGGCTCAGGAAGAAGCACATTAGGGTCATGGAGTGGCCTAGCCAGTCACCAGACCTTAATCCCATTGAAAACTTATGGAGGGAGCTGAAGATGCGAGTTGCCAAGCGACAGCCCAGAACTCTTAATGATTTAGAGATGATCTGCAAAGAGGAGTGGACCAAAATTCCTCCTGACATGTGTGCAAACCTCATCATCAACTACAGAAGACGTCTGACCGCTGTGCTTGCCAACATGGGTTTTGCCACCAAGTATTAGGTCTTGTTTGCCAGAGGGATTAAATACTTATTTCCCTCTGCAGAATGCAAATAAATTCATATACTTTCCACAATGTGATTTTCCGGATTTTAATTTGTGATGTGCTATCTCTCACTGTTACCAATAACCTACCCTTCAATTATGGGCTGCTCATGTCTTGTCAGTGGGCAAACTTACAAAATCAGCAAGGGATCAAATACTTATTTCCCCACTGTAGTACCGTCAAAGGCGTTTGCCCAGTCGGTGGATAACAAATACAAAGTTGTATAGTGATCGTATGAGGTATAAGTGGAGGGTCGAAATGGATGAAGATTGCGTGTTGTCCTGTGCGATCATAGTCACGCAGTGTTGGTAGGTGAAGAGGGTTACGTGGGGCCTCATTGGGGTAGGCCTTTTTGAAGAGGTTGGTTTTTAGTGATTTCCTGAAGTTCAAGTGGTCGTGGATTGTTTTCACAGCTTTTGGGAGCCCATTCCATAGTTGTGCGCTTATGTAGGAGAAGCCGGCTGCATAGGTTGTTTTGTATTTCAGTCCTTTGCAATTTGGGTAGTGTAGGTTTAGGTAGGATCTTGATGATCTGACTTTGTTTCTTATTGGTAAGTCTATGAGGTCTGTCATGTATTCTGGGACTACGCCGTATATGATTTTGTGGACTAAGGTGCAGATTTTGAAGATGATCCGTTCTTTGATTGGGAGCCAATGCAACTTTTCTCGGAGGGGTTTGGCACTTTCGAAGCGTGTTTTGCTGAATATCAGCCTGGCTGCTGTATTTTGGGCGGTGTGGAGTTATTTTTATGAGTTGTTATTTGCAGCCCGCGTAGATTCCGTTGCAATAATCTGCATGGTTTAGGAACATTGATTGATTGTATTAGGTATCGAAAAGTTGCTCTTGGGAAGAAAGGTTTTAATCGTTTGAGCTTCCACATTGAATAGAACATTTTCTTTGTTACAGACTTCCCCCCAGAACCTGAAAAATACCTACTGTTCCCTCCAGAACCTGAAAAATACCTACTGTACCTGAATATATACCATTTCAGTGGCTTGCAGGTGTCTTATATAGGGCTCTGTTTACTAAGTCGCACTGTAGGCATGCTAACATAGTAACATAGTAGATGACGGCAGAAAAAGACCTGCACGGTCCATCCAGTCTGCCCAACAAGATAACTCATATTTGCTGCTTTTTGTGTATACCCTACTTTGATTTGTACCTGTGCTCTTCAGGGCACAGACCGTATAAGTCTGCCCAGCACTATCCCCGCCTCCCAACCACCCGCCCCTCCTCCTAACCACCGGCTCCGGCACAGACCGCACAAGTCTGCCCAGCACCATCCCCACCTCCCAACCACCAGCCCCGCCTCCCAACCCCGGCTCCGGCACAGACCGTACAAGTCTGTCCAGCACTATCCCCGCCTCCCAACCACCAGTCCCGCTGCCCACCACCGGCCCTGGCACAGACCGTACAAGTCTGTCCAGCACTATCCCCGCCTCCCAACCACCAGCCCCGCCTCCCGATCCTGACTAAGCTCCTGAGGATCCATTCCTTCGGCACAGGATTCCTTTATGCTTATCCCACGCATGTTGAATTCCGTTACTGTTTCATTTCCACCACCTCCCGCGGGAGGGCATTCCAAGCATCCACTACTCTTCTCCGTGAAAAAATACTTCCTGACATTTTTCTTGAGTCTGCCCCCCTTCAATCTCATTTCATGTCCTCCTCGTTCTACCACCTTCCCATCTCCGGAAAAGGTTCGTTTGCGGATTAATACCTTTCAAATATTTGAACGTCTGTATCATATCACCCCTGTTTCTCCTTTCCTCCAGAGTATACATGTTTAGTTCAGAAAGTCTCTCCTCATATGTCTTGTAACGCAATCCCAAACCATTCTCGTAGCTTTCTTTGCACCGCTTCAATTCTTTTTACATCCTTAACAAGATACGGCCTCCAAAACTGAACACAATACTCCAGGTGGGGCCTCACCAACGACTTATACAGGGGCATCAACACCCCCTTTCTTCTGCTGGTCACACCTCTCTCTATACAGCCTAACAACCTTCTAGCTACGGCCACTGCCTTGTCACACTGTTTCGTCGCCTTCAAATCCTCAGATACTATCACCCCAAGATCCCTTTCTCCGCCCGTACCTATCAGACTCTCCCCGCCTAACACATACGTCTCCCGTGGATTTCTATTCCCTAAGTGCATCACTTTGCATTTCTTCGCATTGAATTTTAATTGCCAAACCTTAGACCATTCTTCTAGCTTCCTCAGATCTTTTTTCATGTTTTCCACTCCCTCCGTGGTGTCCACTCTGTTACAGATCTTAGTATCATCCGCAAATAGGCAAACTTTACCTTCTAACCCTTCGGCAATGTCACTCACAAATATATTGAACAGAATCGGCCCCAGCACCGATCCCTGAGGCACTCCACTACTCACCTTTCCTTCCTCCGAGCGAATTCCATTCACCACCACCCTCTGGCGTCTGTCCGTCAACCAGTTCCTAATCCAGTTCACCACTTCAGGTCCTATCTTCAGCCCCTCCAGTTTATTTAAGAGCCTCCTGTGGGGAACCGTTTCAAAAGCTTTGCTGAAATCTAAGTAGATTACGTCCATAGCTCGTCCCTGATTCAATTCTCCTGTCACCCAATCAAAGAACTCAATGAGATTCGTTTGGCACGATTTCCCTTTGGTAAAGCCATGTTGTCTCGGATCTTGCAACTTATTGGCTTCCAGAAAATTCACTATCCTTTCCTTCAGCATCGCTTCCATTACTTTTCCAATAACTGAAGTGAGGCTTACCGGCCTGTAGTTTCCAGCTTCTTCCCTATCACCACTTTTGTGAAGAGGGACCACCTCCGCCGTTCTCCAATCCCTCAGAACCTTTCCCGTCTGCAAGGATATATTAAACAATCTTTAAGAGGACCCGCCAAAACCTCTCTGAGCTCCCTCAATATCCTGGGGTGGATCCCGTCCGGTCCCATGGCTTTGTCCACCTTTAGCTTTTCAAGTTGTTGATACACACTTTCTTCCGTGAACGGTGCTGTATCCACTTCATTCTCAATTGTATTATTTCCAGTCCATCGCGGTCCTTCTCCAGGATTTTCTTCTGTGAAAACAGAACAAAAGTATCTATTTAGCAAATTTGCTTTTTCTTCATCATTTTCCACATAGCGGTTCGCAGTATCTTTTAGTCTCACAATTCCCTTTTAGTCATTCTCCTTTCACTAATATACCTGAAGAAATTTTGTTCCCCCCTCCTTACATTTCTAGCCATTGTTCTTCCGCTTGCGCTTTTGCCAGTCGTATCTCTCTCTTGGCTTCTTTCATTTTCATCCGGTAATCCTCCATGTGTTCCTTTTCTTGAGTTTTTCTGTATTCTGGAACGCCAACTCTTTAGCCTTTATTTTCTCAACCACTTGCTTGGAGAACCATATTGGTTTCCTTTTTCTCTTGCTTTTATTTACTTTCCTTACATAAAGGTTTGTGGCCCTATTTATAGCTTCTTTCAGCCTGGACCACTGTCCTTCCACTTCTCGTATTTCCTCCCAGCCCATCATCTCCTTCCTCAGGTATTCCCCCATTTTACTAAAGTCAGCACGCTTGAAATCCAGGACTTTGAGTTTTGAGTGGTCGCTCTCCACTTTAGCTGTCATATCAAAAATATAAAAATTAGCACACGTTAACGCTAGAAACACCCATTAGCGCGCTAAAAAGTTAGCATGCCTACAGTGCGACTTAGTAAACAAGGCCCATATTTAGGTACAGTATGAATTTTTCTGTTTTTGGAAGGCTCAGAATTATTTTAAAAAGTGTTGAAGGGGGATTGGACCCTGATTCCCTTGGTCCATAGTCCACTGTACTGACCACTAGGCTATTCCTTTGACCTATTTGCTGCTTTGGTCAGAATGGCTATAATACTTGCTGCTGACAAACAGCCTGGTTTTCCTTTCCAGTTTCATTTTCAGGGGAGAGGGAAGGGGGATTAACAAAGGATCATGTCTTAATCTCTCCAGTCCTCAGCTGCTCAATTAGAGCAACTTTTTGTTACTTGGACGTGACTGAAACAGGTCTAGATAAAAATGTCCCTTTTAGACATAGATGTTTCTTCCCATTCGAAAATCCCTGTTGGACTTCCTACTTTTGGGCCATCCCTAGTCCTGCCTACAACACATCCCTTTGCTATTTGGACGTCCAAATTCTGACTTTCCAAAATCAGGATTTGGAGTTTTTAACAGATGGATGCTTTTTTTTAGGCATTTTAAGATGTCCATCTGATTTGAAAATGAGCACCTTAATAGATGATTCTGAAATAGGTCTCACTTTTATTACTAAAACCTGACTTTGAATCTCCATTTTTGCAAGAGCTCTGTGCTCCATGTTATGGTATTCTTCATATCTCCAGACTAATAAAGAAAATTGGTGGCTTAGCTCTAGTATATGTCCTTTTTTTTTCTATTCAGCTTGTTAAGTCAGTTGCTACAGAAGTTCTAGAACTGATAGTTTGTAAAATGCCAGGTGAATCATCTTACAGTCTGATTGGTATCATGCTAATCTGTCGTCCTCTGAGAAACTGGAAAGTGATTCAATCCTCCTTGTTTGAAGCTTTAATGGATTTATCTGTTCCATTTTCTAGATTTGCGATTTTAGGGGACCTGAACCTTCATATGGAAAACCATTCAGGCATTAATGTCTCTAAGGGGTCCTTTTACTAAGGTGCGCACAAAAGTGGCCTGTGCTGTGTAGATGCATGTATTAGGTAAGCACAGGTTCATTTTTCAGTGCACCTGTAAAAAAATGCCTTTTTGGTGGGGGCCGAAAATGGATGTGCAGCAAAATGAAAATTGGCGTGCCTCAATTTTGGGCCTGAGACCTTACCGACACCCATTGACTTAGAGATAAGCTCTCACACATTAACCGAGCAGTAATTGTCAGCGCACGTACAATGCCGATTACTGCCTGGTTAGAAATTTTCCAGCGCACATAGTGGGCGCACGTGAAAACCGAAATTACCGCCCGGGCCACGCGGTAGCTAGGCGGTAGTTCATGGTTATCTATTCCATGGTCTAATCATTTTATGTATGAATTTTCCTTATCTATTTCCATGACAAAACAGCAGAAGTACCTAACTATAAAATATTTCCACCAAGAGAGAACATTGATGCAAATAGATTTTGGCAACAATTAACATCTCATCTTCTGACTAAAACTAATGAAGAAAATCTTATTAACGTTGTAGACACCTGGGAAAGGGATGTAGCAAGTCTTATGAACTCCATGGCACCTTTTGTTATTAAAAAGACATCTAGGCTTAAACCTTCTTCGTGGTATTCTTCTGAATTTCAGAATTAGAAATCACCCTCGTATCACCATGCATATCTTCCTGTCCCTCATCCACTCGGCCCTCCGTGTCTCACACCTAACCCACCCCACCCTCACCCTGTTAGACTGTCACTGAAATGCTTTGATGTTTCACCTATCAAAATTTGCTTGTTTCTTATCTGACAAAGAAGTTATTAAGTTAGCCCAATAAAAAAGGTATCTTATTTTCTTTTCTATTTTTATTTTATTCTCTTTCTATTGATTACCTTTATAATCAGAAAAAAAAGAATGCCAAAAATTAGAAAGGAGCTGGTGCAAATCCAAAGATCAGAGTATAAAAATACATTGTAAACAAACCATAAAAATGTATAAATTAGAGGTTTGCAAAGCAAGAGAGATCTACTATTCATCACTGGTTGACTCTCCATAATTAGATCAGAAAGCCTTATGTTGGATAATGAAGGATCTGACAGCACCATCACATCCTTCAGGCACTATTGATCAAACGAGTGAAAGTATACTAGCAGCTTATTTTTCAGATAAAATAGTTTCATTGTGTGAAATCATTAGTTTTAGAACAATTACATTTTTTGTCATTTGGAAAAATCTGTCAATGAAACTATAACTATTCCAACAGATAGAAGCTAGGCGACATTCAGGTTAGTCACCAAACATAAGTAAATATTTCTCTGTCTAAATCAACTTGTCCTCCAGACAGTTGTCCCTTTCATTTATTAAGAAATCTTCCATCTGTGGTTATCCAGTAGATTACTCTGCTTATCAATTGCATTTTTCAATCAGGTGTTTTCTTCATTAAGATGAGCAGAATTGTTCTTACACCAATTTCAATGTCATTAGACCTAGATTTTTCTTTGCCATCTAATTACAAACCAATTGCTAATATACCATTATTTACCAAACTTGCAGAATGGCTCATAAGAATGTTTGGAAAAACATTGTTTTATTAACGTCCCAGCACTGAGACTCATCTTAATATCTTTGATTTCTAATGCAAGGAAAGTAATAAATCAAGGTGGAAAGGCAATCCTTTTACAATTTGATTTATTGGCCACATTCCATACCGCGAGCACTCTTTAATGCTGAACAAACTAAAGTGCAGTAGGGCTACTGCCTCATTGGTGCACAGCAAATCAGGCCTACCGCCCTTTGCTGTGCGCCAACTCAGGCACTAGAAAATGTTTTTTTATATTCTAGCACTGAAGGTTTATGCTGTGGTAATTACCGGGGTAGCACGGGAATCCTTACTGCCTCCTCAATAGGTGACGGTAAAGGCTCCCTTGGGAAATGGCCATGTGGCAAGTTGTTCACTTATCGCAGGGCCATTTACCTCAGCACATGGTGAATCCACGCACCAACACTACCACAGGGCCCCTTTAACCACAGCTTGGTAAAAGGGGCCCTAAGTGAGCTTGGAATTGTAGGATCCGCATAGCTATGCCAGCACCCATATATCTCCGGATCCTCTCCAATGCCACTCCCTATCCTACCCTTGACTTGCCCACTTGTTGTATAGTCTGTGGTGATATTTGGTGGCACTGTCCAGTTAAGTGCTGCTGAATATTACTACTTAGTCGGTGATAAGGTGATTTAGGGGCCCTTTTACTAAGCCACGTAGGTGCCTATGTGCGCCCATGTCAATTTTGAGTTACTGCCCAGCTACTGCATGGCCCTTGCAATAATTCCATTTTTGATGAGCATCCACTACGCGCACCGGAAAATATTTTTATTTTCTGGCGCACGGGCAGTGATCAGGCGGTCAATGGTGGGTGGTAAGGCCTCAGACCCAAAATGGAGGTACGGCAATTTTCATTTTGCCCCACGTCCATTTTCGGCAAAAATTATAAAAAGGCATTTTTTGCAGGTGTGCTGAAAAATGATTCTGTGCACGCTCAAAACACGTGTCTACGCTACTGCAGGCCGTTTTTCAGCGCACCTTTGTAAAAGGGCCACTCAACCAGGCAGGAGAGGCTGCTGCCTGGCTAAATCGCTTTGAAAATCAGCCAGTTTTTAGTGATTTTAAACTAATTGTTTATTGTATAATTATTTATATTTATTCATCTGTTGAGTAAAGTGGTTTTCTTTTGTGTTCTTCTAAAAAAGGGTATTTCATTCCTGTGGTTTATTCACCATTATGTCCCTTTCTGCTAGCCACTTTTTGATTCTTTCATGCAGTTGTAATGGACTCCATCTGCAATGTAGAAAACAAGAAGGGTTTTTTTGTTTGGATTTTTTTTAGTTTGTTTTTTTTAGTGAGCATCTTTAATGTTGGTATGGCTGTTTTTATTATGACAATCATCTTGGATTTTGTTTTAATTGTGATTTTAAAAAAATTGTTTGGTTTTTAATAATCTTATTAGATAGATTAACTTATGCTCTTCATGATTTTGTGATTTGTTAGTCAAAACAAGCATTTTTGAGAATTTTATGGTAGTTTTTAATTGCGGTGGCCATCTTAGATTTATACTGTTTAATTGTGATATTTTTATAGTTTGAAAGGTTTTTTAATCTTATTGCATGTTTACTTATACCTTTCAAGATTCTGTAGTTTGTTTGTCAAAATGAACATTTTTGAGAGTTTTGCAATAGTTTTTAATCATGGTGGCCATCTTGATTTAGCAATTTTTTCCCTCCTTTAAAAGCTTAGGGCCTGTTTACTAAGGTGTGCTAGCATTTTTAGTGTATGCTAAGCATTAGCGCCTGCTAACTGTTTAGATGCCCATAGGAATATTATGGGCATCTACATGGTTGCATGGAGGGGCATAATCGAATGGCACTGGGCAAATAGATGGGGCGCCGTAAATGGGCAGAGCCAACCGTATTATCGAAAAAGATGGCCGGCCATCTTTTCTTTCGATAATACGGTTGGCGCCGGCTAAATCTCAACATTTACGTCAAATGTTGAGATCGCCAGGTTTAGAGATGGCCGGCTTCGGTTTTTGACCATAATGAAAACCGGGCCCAGCCATCTCAAATCCGGCAAAATGCAAGCCTTTTGGTCATGGAAGGAGCCAGCATTTGTAGTGCACTGGCCCCCCTGACATGCCAGGACACCAACCGGGCACCCTAGGGGGCACTGCAGTGGACTTCAAAAATTGCTCCCAGGTCCATACCTCCCTTTCCTTAGGTGCTGAGCCCCCCAAATCCCCCCCAAAACCCACTCCCCACAACTCTACACCGCTACCATAGCCCTAAGGGGTGAAGGGGCACCTGCATGTGGGTACAGTGGGTTTTGGGGGTTTTGGAAGGCTCAACATATACCACCACAAGTGTAACAGGGTGGGCCTGGGTCCACCTGCCCAAAGTGCACTGCACCCACTAAATACTGCACCAGGGACCTGCATACTGCTGTCAGGGAGCTGGGTATGACATTTGAGGCTGGCATAGAGGCTGGCAAAAAAATGTTATATTTTAATTTTTTTGGGGTGGGAGAGGGTTGGTGACCACAGTGTGGGAGTAAGGGGAGGTGATCTCTGAATCCCTCTGGTGATCATCTGGTCAATTGGGGCACTTTTTTTCAGACTTGGTCCTAAAAATAAATGGACCACTACTACTACTACTACTACTACTACTATTTAGCATTTCTATAGCGCTACAAGGCATACGCAGCGCTGCACAAACATAGAAGAAAGACAGTCCCTGCTCAAAGAGCTTACAATCCAAGTGAGGCCGGCGAAATGCTCGTCATTATCGGGCGAAGCCGGCCATCTCGTAATCACGCCCCCATCCCGCCTTCTGTACCCTGCCTTAAAGTTTGGCCAGCTCTGCGACAGAAAGCAGTTGGCGCCGGCCAAAATCGGCTTTCGATTATACTGATTTGGCCGGGTTCAGGAGATCGCCGGCCATCTCCCGATTTGTGTCGGAAGATGGCCGGCGATCTCCTTCGAAAATAAGCTGGATAGTAAGCTTGGTTCTGAAGGCAACCAGGAAGGATGGGGGTTAAAGTCTTTTGGACACGATAGTAGGAAAGCTGAAGAGGAAAACAAAGACTCACCGAGGACTGAAGAAAGGTAAAAGAACTGCTTTAGAATTAGCTGAGTTTTGCTGGAATTCATTTTCTAATAATAAGATTTTTGCTGAACTGCTTTGGGCAAGCTGAATTGCAAGTTGAGTGTTATTGCCAGGATTCATTTTTGGGATAAGCTAATTTTTGGTTGCACTGTTTGGGATAAACCCTATGAGACAAACCGATTCTAACATCATGTGCAAGTAGGTGGTGTTAGCTTCCATTTTAGGACCAAAACTATGAAGTCACATGGGCAGTGGCAGACAAGAGGCAAATCATAGTCTTGTTTGTTTGTTTGATGTGATGATTCACTGTGCAATTTAAAGGACTATATAGGGGCTCATTTTCAAAGCACTTAGCCTCCCAAAGTTCCATAGAAACCTATGGAACTTAGCCTCCCAAAGTGCTTTGAAAATATGCCTCTATGTATTCACTTTGGGAATTAAGGAACTGGGAAGGATTTGGGGAAACTGTTGCAGCCCAGCCAATATAAAGAAGGTGACTCAACCTATGTAGGTGTTTGTTGTCCTAAAGTGGGACCATTTCTGCGCTGAGAGCTGGGAAGGAAGACTTAGCAGATGGCGATGTGGACCAGATGACTACTCAGTGAATCATATTCATATTCAATATTAACATGAAAAACAAGTACTGTTTGTGCTATGACTGGCCGATATTCAATTTGATTTAAGTGGGCAGGAGAGGCTCCTGCCCACTTAAATTGCCTGGGGACTGCCTAGGGCTGACAATATTCAGTGGCACTTAGCATTGGTGGGCCAGTGGTGGTGATGGGGACAGGAGCGAAGCCCACTTGTTCCTACCCCTTGCAGTTGCCTGCAGAAATTGGCTGCTGTGAACTCTCACGTTAGCTCACGGTACTTGTGATACAACTGTCTTATAATGGTCCCAGCGGAATAAACTCTGGTAGCCAGTCCACCAAAATTAGCCCCGGCTATTCAGTTCTGTTGCTCAAACATGGCCTGACATTGAATATCTGGGGCTAATGTGGGGGACCTTTTACTGAGCTGCGTAAGGCTCTATGCATGCCCAATATGCGCCAAAATGGAGTTACCGCCCAGATACAGTGTGTGTCTTGTGGTAATTTCATCGACCGCGTGCCAAGTGGCATTTGGCATATGTAGGTCATTACTGCCCGGTTACCACGTGAGACTTTACCGCTAGGTCAGTGGCTGGCAGTAAGGTTGCAGACCCAAAATGGACGTGCGGCAATTTTGATTTTGCCGCTCGACCATTTTCGGCAAAAATTTTAAAAAGGGTTTTTATACAGTTGTACTGAAAAATGGATCAGCGCGTGCCCAAATCCTGCATCTACACTACCACAAGCCATTTTTAAGTGCACCTTACTTAATGGACCCCTTAGCCAATCATGGTCACCGTTTTAAAAAAGCGCTAAATTCTACCAGCTGAATATTATCCAATATGTGTAGATTCATCCACATTTATCACAGGTATCTGCAGTCTAATATGGTTGTAGTGTACATAAGCAATGAAGGTTTTTTTTGAAGTAGACTACTTCTTTCATGAGGCATCAGCCTAAAGATAATTTTATTGCTATACCCAGATAGTCACTCTTTTCATATTCCCTTAACATTTCCCAACCCGCTCCTTTGAATAGTTTGTCCAGTATTTTGTTCTTATAATATGAGGATCATAAATGCTGTGTAGTGAATGTCTATTGATAAAGTGCTATTGTTGGCATCAGTATGATAGTTCCAAGATATTTAAAATCTCTGAAACACCTTTACTCAATGCATTTTATCTAGTGAAGATGGAAAATAACTTTCTTTTATGTCTAAGGGGGTTTGTTTACTAACAAACATTAAACTGGCATGATAGTGTGACTAATCTGCCAATTTCAGTGCCAGCACATAAGTGTTGCCATGCAGGGGCAGTCCAAAGGTGCATCAAGCCTAGTATCCTGCTTCCAACAGTGGCCAGTCCAGGTCACAAGTACCTGGCAAGATTCCAGAGCAGTAAAACAGATTTTATGCTGCTTATCCTAGCAATAAGCAGTGGATTTTCCCACCTTCGTCATAGCTTATGGACTTTTAGGAAATTATCCAAAACTTTTTAAAACCCTGTTAAGCTAACTGCTTTTATCACACTCTCTGGCAACATATTCCACAGTTTAATTGCTTAAAATTTCCTTTTAATCAACCGTGAAGCACCCAAAACGATATGAAATATTTATGTATCTTTATGTTATATTTTATTGGATTCTGAAGGCATTTCTTGATAATTACTTGATAATTGTGTAACCCTAGGGGTTAAAATAATCTTGACTGGGCTCCTCCAGGGAAAAAAAATCAGGTTCTAAAGTGACATCAATCTGGGACAGCAGCTGAGCAACTGGTTGCCTTGGCAACGGCTTGCTGGTCAGTTGGGAGGTAAGTTTAATGCTGAACAGACCTGCATTTTGAGTCTGTGATCAGTGGTGGCAGTAATTCGTTGTAAAAGCGAATTTAGAGTGCTATAAGGGATTGTATGAGTGAGAACAGTGTGATTGGGTAAAGTTAATTGTCCCTAATCAGCCTGACCTGGTTTAGAAGGCTGTAAGAATGTGGTCTGAGCACTGCTTGTCATTTGGTAAATTAGTTTATTACTTTAGCCTGGAATGGTATATTAAGCTGTCTGTATGTGCAGCTGGGGAATAATTACTCCAAAAATTGTGACTGTGAGGCACATTCTATGTATTGAAAGTAGACCTGCTTCCTGAAAGGCAGCGGAGAGAAGAAAACTATCTTCCGGGGTGCCTATTGAAGTGGTGCACATGTGCACAGTGTCAGATTCAAATATATTTATAATCAATATATAAGTATTTTTTTTTTACATACACTGAAGTTGGAGTTGCCATATATGTGAGGTACTGAGGGACTTTTAAAGTACTTCATACTCACTGTAAATTGGAGTATGGGGACATTTGCGCACACTGTTTCTCTGTATTGTTAAATATGGGAGGGAAAGCATAGGGATTCAAATTATACGTTTTTTGGGAAGTTAGATGGGAAGTATTGCAGCAGGCTTATTTGAGTTGAGATTTTAGATAGAATTTAGGGTTTATTGATTTATTAAAGCATAGTGTAGTAGGTATCTATGTTCCTGGTTCCTGCTCCCTGGCCAGAGGTCATCGCGTCATCGCATCTACTCATGGTACCCATCGTTTGAAGAAGGAAGAAAGAAAAGGGAAAAAAAAACTAACATACCAGAGCCTTGAGAAGTATCGTTTCATACTGTTCTATAGTTAAAAGGAAGGGTAATAAAGACTATTACGGAAATATAAATTTCATACTTGCCTTGCATTCGTCCGAAGAAGATCCTGCAAAAAGAAAAGAACACAAAGAATCAATTCTTGAAGGGGGGCATGTTGTAGGCAGTAATTTTGTGGGTACATGCATGTTTATTTGAGGGATTGAAGATATACTTATCTGAGCTGTTAATGAGGAGGAGGGTGGTTGGCTGAAAGTAAAACAAAACATGTGAAGTAAGGGGATTTTTTTTTGTCTACTGGTGTTAAACAAATTAACTTATTGCAATTGCAGAATGAAGATGTGGAACTGCTTTAGTTGTACATTTTATCTGATAAAGGGATTCGGTGCAGAATTAGAGAAACTGTTGTTAAAGATTACATTTGTTAAAGGGTTATTGGTTGAAGGGAGATGGAAACACAATATTTTAACTGATTAAGGGTAACACCATTCAGTGAGCCTGTGATAATTTTTCCAATTGTTGGGTTTAAAAATTATGTTAAATAAAAAAACTTTTAATCAATTCCATCTTCATAGTTTTATTTGTATCCCCTCTCCGCTTCTGGGTGGTGTGTTCGTGCCACCCGGACATGACTACATTTGAAAACTGAACCAGAACACGTTGTGCATACAATCTTGACCCAGGAGTGGGGGAGGGGCTTACAATTGATTCACAGAATAATTGCTTGGCAATACTATTTCTATTGTTGAAGTAGTTTTTGTGATTTTCTCCTTCATTACTATGTCTGGCTTTGTTCAATTTAGCTTTTTTATCAGCTGGAAAGTAAATGTCCCATGTGATCATAATCTCTTTATTCTTCAGCGTTTTCTTTGGTCATAAACCTAGAGCTTTACTGGTATAACGGTATTGTAATATGTACAAAGTTTTCAATGCATGAGATGTACCTCTTATTGTACCTTACTGTATGGAAATGTTCTACCATTAGAGCTTTGCAGCCAGTTATAAGATGACTAATCATTTCCAGCTCTTTCTTACAAAATTTACAGATTTCTGTTGTACTAGCTTTTTCTGTGGTTGCTGACACCATGCATGGTCTCATTTATAATTCTTACCCTGAGCTGCACCTATTAATCATTCATCCTTAGGCTTCCATTCAGCTTTCCTAAACCTTTAATATGTCCAGTTTTGATCAGTGAATGGTTCTTGGAGTAACACTTGTATTTCTCATTGTACTTTCACATTTTCCACTAGTTTTTCTTTGTTTGCTGATATAAATCTTTGAAGAGTTTTTTTCTCTTCTTTTGCAAATTCTGTTGCTTTCTTCCCTATGTATACTAGTGGATTCTCACCAATTCTTTGTACAGTTTGGAATGTGTGTCTATGTTTAATGAAGAAGACGGAATTGGGACATGTACTTTCATGTGTCAAGAACTTTTGCATATTTGAATTTGATGACAGTGTTAAGTAAGACTGTAAGCCAGTGACAGTAGATCAATAGACATAATCTATTTCTGTGAGGCCCAGTAGAAGTAAGACAGTTTTCCTTTCCTATTGATTGTGATAGGAAGTTCAAAATACTTTTATGAAGGTCTCAAGAGCAAGTTAGCTCACCTGTTAAAGGCTACAAATCCCCACATTAAATAAATCACTATTAGATTAGTCATATTTTCAAAGCACTTAGGGCCCCTTTTACCAAGCTGTGGCATGTTTTTGATGCACGCTGAGGCCCCCTTTTACTACATCAGGTAAAAGGGTAGGTCTTTCTTTTCGGCAGGAAATAGCTGTGCGGCAAATAAAGCACTTGCTGCATAGCCATTTTGCAGGGAACCCTTACCACCGCGCTTACCGCCATCCATTTAGTTGGCGGTAAGGGCTCCCACACTAACCCGGTGGTAACTGAGTAGCGCACGACACTTCCCAATTACTGCCGGGCACACACACTAGTGCTACAAAAATAAATATATTTTTGTAGCACTGGATATCATGGCACTCTGAGGGTGGGAAGTACCGCCAGGCTGCTATGGTAGCCTGGCGATACTTCCTGTTTTGCGAGCGGTAAGTCTGCATTGGGCTACCGCCACTTTGTAAAAGGGGCCTTTAGACTTAAAAAGTTATATGGAGGGGTATTTTTGGTATGAAGTCTAAGTCTGACTTTGGATGTTTTGTGCTTAATGCCACAAATCTGAATAGCAAATGTAACCATTTTCAAAAAAAGAAAAACCTCTTTTTTTTTTTTCTAAAATACCATTTCAAAGAAGATGTGCTTTGTGCATTTATCTTTTTACGCCACTTTTGAAAAAATAATGCACAAGTTAAAAACGCACAAATTTAAGCCATTGTGATGTAGGAAGGGGGCATTTTTAGGAGACTGGTCCCCCAACCATCCCAGGAGAGCAATGGGGCACCCTAGGAGGCATTGCTATGGACTTCATATAAATGCTCTCAGGTACACACCTCACCGTTACTCCCATATCTTGTTTGCTGAGCCCTCCAAAACCCACCCAAAAACTCACTACCCCCAACTGTACACCACTACAATAGCCTTTATGGGTGAAGGGGTCACATATATTGCGTACAGTGGTTTTTTAGTGAGTTTTGGAGGACTCACATTTTCCACCACAAGTGTAACAGGTAAGGGGGGATGGGGTTGGGTCTGCCTGCCTGAAGTGCACTGCACCCACTAAAACTGCTCCAATGAACCGTCTAATATATAACAAAGAAGACCAGAAAAGAAACAATGTGTGAACATCCTGTAGTGAAGCTGAACCCAGCTGGATTTTAGTCTGGTAAGGTTAATTATCCTTCATAGTTTTTCTGTTTGAGAAATTGAAAACACACTGTGTCAGATATCTGAATAGAACTTTGGTTTTTCAAAGATTAGAAGTAGGTTTTTAGATCCCTTTTAAAATTTCTTAAGCAAACATGTACATCCAATTCATGTCAATTAAAGATCAACAAATATGTTGACTTAGGTCAAGGCAGAATAAACCAAGAAAGGTCTTGCATGAAAAGAGAAGCAATTTTCTGGTGCTGTTAGTTTTCAAAGCCATAAAGCGCAATAAAATGAAGGGAGTAGACCCAGTTGGCCTCTATAAAATACCACAGAAGATAATAGCTAACCAAGTACAATAAATAATTTAATAAGGAGAAGAGGCATTCAAACCAGTACTTGCTCATTGTGAATCCCCTCACACATATCCATATAAGTAACCAGTTTTAAACAAAAGGTAATGGAAAAACTGGCCACAACTTTATTAACACTAAGTTACAAACATCCCGGTCCCAGTTGATCACTAGGAATTAAACCCTGAACAGCCCAACCAGCAGTGATGTACTCTAAGGTGCCCCAATATCCATAAAATGCCTCACCTATAAAAAATTGCTTCCCTGTGTCTACCTAGTGGTATGAACTGTGTTTGCCCCATCTCCAGACAACCTATCTGGGATTAAATATAATCAGTTTTGTCCAGTTTTTTCTTAGCTGCCACTACTAGAGCTGTAACATAACCCCTCACTTCCCTTCAAATGTCCTTAACTACAATTTACAGAGTGGGTGGATTGGCAGCGTGATGCACTCTGCCAACCGCCACCTACAACACCTGCACCCAGCTCCTCCAAGGTAACCCCTCCCATCTGTTTGACCTGATATAAACATTACTTCCAAAGTTCCCCTTCATCCTATCTCTCCCTCTCCCCCTCCCCAGAATAAGCAGGCACAGACTCAAACATGTTAACAGGTCAAAATGGAAACATATTATAGATATAAAAATAACACTATGGGAAAATGAAAAGCAAATTACAAAAATATGTACACTACCAAAATACTAATTACCAATAAATATATGACTATATATGTAATTACACAACTATAATATATCCTGAGAAAAGATTACCACCTTAGCAGCAAAGTTAGGCTACTAACTGCAAGTCCTGGGACAACCAATCAGTTACAGGCAAAAACCAAAGCTAACTAAATTTAAGTATACTAGTAAAAAAGGCCCGTTTCTGAAAGAAATGAAACGGGTGCTAGGAAAATGATGATGTAATTGCAATTATGTTGTTAATAGAACCATTACCAAAAATCAGGGTATATAATGAGTAATATGTTTTTTAGAAATTTGTATGTATAGCATTTTTAAAAATAGACAGTAAGCAGAATGTAAATAACTTTAATTGCAAACATAATGCTGGTTTAGATTTTTAAAAATTTGTTAAAAGAGAGTGTGAGAAAGTGTGAGAGAGAGAGTGTGTGTGTGTGTGTGTGTGAGAGAGAGAGTGTGTGTGAGAGACAGGGGTGTAGCCAGGGGCGAGCCCGGGTGGGTCTGGGCCCACCCAATTTGGGGTCAGGCCCGCGCAGCAGCAGTGTTCCTTCCTGCACAGCGATTCTGGTCACAGGCTCAGCTCGCAGCGATTCCCACACGCTGCCTGCCGGCTGCCACTCAACAATCTCCTGTGCAGAGGAGAGGCTTCCGGGTTAGCATTTAGTAGCTGCAAGGAGATTGTTGAGTGCTTTTGTTCAGTGTCATGAAACGCCTAGCCATCTGCCTGTGGCTACCCCGTGGCCACTTATAGGGTCTATCGCTAGCACAGCTCAGGTCCGCCTGCACCTGCTGCTTGTGCTCTACATTAGCATCCTCCTCCCACTGCCTGGGTAACAACTGCCTCTGGGTAAGTCTCCCACTCAACATTCAACCCCAGTGATTTCTAGGTTACTGGAGCCACACTCCCAGTGGTCCTACAGTTCCCAGAAAGCAGTCACAGACCCAACACACAAACCACCAGGATTCTTTCAGTCCAGACAAGCAGAGCGATCAAACAATTTTGAACGTGTTCATTTATGAAATGGTTTTCACTCTTTTGTGTTGTTCCAAACGTGTATGAACAGTTGAACAAAATAGTGCAAAGAGGCAACCAATAACAGGTAACTGAAATATGGATCAATTATAACACTAATTAAACATTTGAATACTGGCTAAACAGTACCTGGGAAGATCTGTCTCTGTTTCTTTCTGGCTAAGACTGAAGACATAATCCATACACTCTAAAAGAAGTGAGTTCCTGGGCCAGTCAGAGCCCAGTCAACAAGATTTGAAAGTATACTGCTGGTAGCTTCCTGCTTGTGTTAAAGAAAAAGAACATTCAGTCAGGGCCGTGCCTAGGGTCTCTGCTGCCCCCCTGCAGACTATCAGTTGCCCCCCCCCCCCGTGAAAATGATCGCTCACCACTTGCCACACTGACAGGAATTGTCAGCAATATTCTTAGAAACAAATTGCTATACATTGCAAAATAAGATAGCAGATGTAAATTCTCAAAGTGAACATATTCCAAACACTAAAAGGAAAATAAAATGATTTTTTTCTACCTTTGTTGTCTGGTGACTTTCTTTTTCTGATCATGCTGGCCCAGTATCTGATTCTGCTGCTATCTGTCCTCTTAACTCCGTTTCCAGGGCTTCCTTTCCATTTTATTTCTTTCCTTTCCTCCTTTCTTCTTCATTTCTGGTCCTCAGCTTCTGCCTATTTTCTTCATCCATGTGCAGTTTTTCTCCTCTCTTCCTTTCCCCTCATTTCATCTCTTTCATCTCTCTTCCCTCCCCTCTATGTCCAGCAGTTTCTCCTCTATCCCTGAGCCCTGCCCTCCCATCCATGCTCCTCTGTCCCCTGCCCCCTCCATTCATTCTTATAAAGCAATTCCCCTCTCTCCCTTCCATGAACCCTGCCCTCGCATCCGTGCTCCTCTCTCCCCTGCCCTCCCGCTCCCATGTCCCAAATGCCCGCCCTCTTCTCCCCCCACTCCCCCACCAAAAGAATGGTTAGAAATCAAGCGTGAAGGGAGGAAGCAACTCAAGGCAGTGCCTGTTCTAAATGACGTTCATTGAATGAAGAATCAGTGTCTCTAATCACAGAGAGGGAGAGGAGAGGTTGAGGGAGAGAGCGAGGGACATTTTGTTGCGTCTGACGAATCACATGAAGGGGAGGAATATTTCAAAAGGTTGCAGGGCACGCAAAGTGAAAGAGAAAGAGATCTATTCTAGACCGGGAGGGGGAAAAAAAAGAGAGAGAGAGAGAAAGAACACACACACACACGAGAGAAAGGGAGAAATAGGATGTGGGGCTAAAAGCAGGAAGGGGGACATGAAGGGAAGAATGAAAGGACACCTGAGAATCCTGGGAGTATCCTGGATATGCCATTGGCATGTCTGCCGCTGTCCGGTTGGTGGTGCTGCTGCTGTCGGTGGCAGAAGAAAGGCTGTTGGAGCTGTCGGGCCCTTTGCCTGCTGTCAGATCCGAGTCCAATGATGGGCCCGGTTCCCCAGCTGCATGAGGCTGGTGGGCCATGCTTCCAGGAGTCCTCTCAGAGCCCCCAGGACAGTCCTTCCCCTCCTCCCCACAGAGAAGCTAGGACGGCTTCCGTCCACAAGCCCCAGGCTTTAAACTCCTCAATGCATGCCTTTTTCTCGGTCTTTGTTCCCCCTTCTTTGTTAGATCTGAGTCGGGCTCTAGCGACCCGTTTAGGCTCGGCAAAATGTAAAAAATCACAACGCAGAACACTTCAGAATTGCTCTAAGCTTCGGTTTTCTTGGGAGTTGCACTGCAGCCAGATTCCAGAAGGGAGCCTTAGGTAACTTTTTTTGTTGTTTTTCTCCTTTTGATTTGCTGGCCTTCTGTTAAGATTTGCCCGACAGCCATATGGTTTCTTCTCACTCCACTCCAGAACAGGATCCGATGTGGTGGCGGAGGGAGCGATGGCGCAGGCAGGCTTTCGATCCTGGCCCAAACCAACATCCCTTTTCCTTTTTTTTTTCCTTTTAAATTTACCTCCGTCCGGCAGTGCAGGCGCAGCGTCAGTGAAGGAGGCGGCGCTCCCGACATGTCTAGCCTTCCCTTCGCTCAGTGTCCTGCCTTCTTCTGACGTCATTTCCTTGACATCAGAAGAAGGCGGAACACTGAGCGAAGGGAAGGCTAGACACGTCGGGAGCGCTGCCGCCTTCACTGACGCAGCGCTGCCGGACGGAGGTAAATTTAAAAGGATAAAAAAAGGAAAGGGATGTTGGGGGAGAGAAGAGGGCGGGCAGTTGGGCAATGGGAGCGGGAGGGCGAGGTAAGCATGGTGCAGCGGTGTCCCCCAGAGGATGGCGCCCACCGCCGTGCTTACCCCGCTTACCGTGTTGGCACGGTCCTGCATTCAGTTCCCTATAATAGCTTTACAGCAAAGAAACACCACTTGCTGGCCAAAGAGGAGAAATACACTTTAGGACATAAAGTAGGAAAACAATACATTTTACAGGCTTAAAACACACTGTTTCTTCACATTCAGTTTTTCTTGAGGTCAACCAAATTGCATGAAACTGCAATTAAACTGTGATTTTCTAGCCTCCTAGATTCAGAAACTACAGCCTGCATAAACTACATCGGGTACCAGGACTCTACAGTGCCAAGTGTATAATTCTATCTTTGGTTTACAAAGCCTTCTGACAAAATGGGCCAGAGGACCTAAAGAATAAGTTAGCCTTCTACACACCTTTGAGGCCTCTAAAGGCCTCTTAAAGAGCATCACTATCTGTACCCTTATCATTTGCATCATTTGACATTCACTGGTAAACCTTCTTAGGAATAGCCTCCATACTCTGGAACACAAGCTACATTATTACAAAGTATATAAGCATGGACTGAATGTCCATGAAGCCCAGTATCCTGTTTCTAATACTGGCCAATCCAAGTCACAAGTATCTAGCAAGTTCCCTAAAGATTAAAACAGATTTTAATGGCTTACCTCAAGTCCACCTTAATAATAATTTATGGACTTTTCTATTAGGAACATGAAAAAAACCTTTTTTAAACCCTGTTTGACACTGTGAGTAAGGGTTGGGGGTGGGCTTTCGCAATAACACAGCCGGACAAAGTTGTAAACATGAAATAAATGCTTTATTAAAGTTCAGTCTGAGGCCTGTTATTTTACAGGCCCAGGAACAAAGGTAAAGACTCTGGGCAAGTCACGTAACCCTCTATTGTCCCAGGTTCAAATAAGTACCTGTATATACCATGCAAACCACTTTGAATGTAGTTGCAAAAACCACAGAAAGGTGGTATATCAAGTCCCATTTCCCTTTACTTCAGAGAACAAAAGTCTTAACCAGACAGGGCCAAAACATAGTCTGTGGCTTGTGATTGCTATGTCCCAAACACAGTCTGTAAGTTTCTGCTCTCTCTCACTGTCTTTGGGTTTCCCGGTCTGGCCCCAGCCAGACCTCAGAACAAGACTTAACAAGTCTTCAAATCAAAAGTTGGCTTGCCTCAGCCAGGCCACATTACCTAGACATGACATAAAGGTGTTTGCTAGTGCTTTAGTTCTTCCTTCCCTGGCTTCCTTAACCCCATTCTGACTCTGCCTTTTATACTTCCTGGTTCCTGTCTTTTTGGCTCTACCCCTCCCATTTCACTTCCTCACTGGGCGGAACTAGTGGTTTTAAGATGGCTCAGACTACCTGAGGACATTTTCTTAAGGGTGAGGGAAAGTGTTTTATAAACCCCCTCACAGCCTGCTATGCTAACGTTTTTACCACATTCTCTGACAATAAATTTCACAGCTTAATTACACATTGAGTGAAGAAATATTTTCTGTGATTTGTTTTAAATTAAATTTACTATTTAGTACCTTCATTGCATGCCCCCTAGTCCTTGTATGTTTGATAATAATAAACAATTCATTCACATCTACCTGTTCCACTTCAGCTGGCTCTTCCCCAAGCTGAAGACCCTTAGCCTCTATAGCCTTTGTTTAAAGGGAAGTTGTCCCATCCCATTATATCATTACTTCTCTGTATCTCTTCTAATTCCATTTGTTTTTTGAGATGCAGTGACCAGAATTGCACATATTATTTGAGGTGTGGTTACACCATAGAGGAATACAGAGTCATTATAATATTCTCAGTTTTGTTCTCCATTCCTTTCCTAACATTCAGTTTTTTTTTCTTAGCCCTTGCCGAACACTGAGCAGAGGGTTTCAACATGTTATCAATGATAACACCTGTATCCTTTTTTTCTGAGGGGGGTGGGGTGGGATGATTCTTAATTTGGAACCTTGCATCATGTAGCTATAGTTTGGGTTCCTCTTCCCTATATGCATCACGTTGCACTTGCTGACATTAAATGTCATTTGCCATTTGGATTCCAAGTCTCTAAGTCTTGTAAGATCCTCTTGCAATTTTTCACAGCCCTCTTGTGATTTAAATTTGAATAAATTTGTGTCATCAGCAAATTCAATCACCTCACTCATTGTTCCTGTTTCCAGGTTACTTATAAATATTTTAAAGCTTGACTTTTCTTGAAAGCCTTTAATATATGTGGTGACTGACTATCCATTCACTTTGTATCTGGACTAGCTTTGAATTTTGACCTCTCAGATATTACTATCTCATTGTTTTATTTTGTAGAACTCAGACAGAAGCATGTACAGTTACTATGGGAAAGTAAAAGATCTAAAGAAAAGTGTATCTCATGTTTTATTTAGTTTAAAAAAATGTTGAGATGGCATACAAAGAAAAGACACACGGGTAATTTAGAGTAAAAGGACATGCTATAGGCATCAAAGTCCAACAGCAACATGAAATGGGGGAAGAATAACAATGCTTCAGTCAGAGATTTTTGCATGGGTAAGACCATAAGTTTTTTCATATTATGAAAATATGTATCCAAAAATAGAGTTTGCACAACTGTTCAGCAACTTCTTTCTTTTTTTCATACCAGACTAATATCCTTTGTTTGTTAAAATCAGTAGAACAGCTTTAGATGTTAGATTCAGGGCTTATGCATTAAGCATTTTCTACTGAACCTTATAAAGCTAGCTTATCCACAGAAGTTTTAAAATCAATTCTGTTTCTTGTTGTTAGACTAATTATTATGCCATCTGCATGCCATTTTAACTTACCAACCTGATTTTATTTTTTCTCATTTTTTTTGCACTATGTTGTGTGAATTTATAGCCCAATTTTCAAAAGTATGTAGATAGCAGCTCCTGCTACCTGAATAAGACCCCAATGCTCAAAAGTAAATGCGGACGCTAGAGACCATTAGTGCCATACTAGCATGTGTGTAAATGTAGTCAAGCTGATGTAAATGAGTTCATTTTGTATTCCTCTCCAATGCTCAAAAAAGATAATCTGAAACAAAACTACCTTACCGCTGCAAAAAAACAACGCCAGGTCGGAGCTAGGGTGTTGGAAGAGTGGATTTCCCATAATTCTGATGCCTCTCTCATGATTCTTTCTGCAAATTCTGCTGGTTTTGATTGCTTTTTGCTAGCCTTTAAGCACTTGTCGTGAGAAATAACAGACCCAAGCAAAAGCGCACATTGTCTAAATATAAGCGTCCAAGCTAAAAAAAAAAACATTAAAAATGCTTATATAATGACATAATGAGAGAACAGGATAAAAGTTGCACATTAATCACGGCAGGTTATAAGTAGCTTGTAGATCCCAGGAAAAAAACACAATTTGAAGTGCCTGTATACAAATGCTGGAAGCCTAAAAAATAAAGATGGGAGAGTTAGAGTATATAGCACTAAATGATGAGGCAACTCAGAGACTTGGTGGAAAGAAAACGATCAATGGGACACTGTGTTAACTAGGTACAAACTGTATCAACAATGATAGAGAGGATCAAATTGGAGAGGGGGTTGCGCTATATTCTAAAGAGGGAATTGAGTCAAATAAAATAAACATTCCATATGAAACAGATAGCAGTGTGGAATCATTATCATTAGAAATTTCATGTGTGAAAGGAAGGAGTGTTCTTGTAGGGCTGTACTACCATCTGCCGGGACAGAATGAACAGACAGATGAAGAAATGTTTACAGAGATTAAGAAAGCTGGCAAATTGGGCAACACTATAATAATGGGTGATTTCAATTACCCCAATATTGACTGGATAAATGTTACATCAGGAAGTGCCAGGGAGATACAGTTTCTAGATGTAATAAATGACTGCTTCTTGGAGCAACTAATCCAGGAACTGAGAAGAGGGGAAGCCATTTTGGATCTGGTCCTTGGTGGCATGCAGGGCATAGTGCGAGAGGTGGCGGTGTTGGATCCCTTAGGAAACAGTGATCATAACATTATGAAGTTTGGGCTACTATCTGGGATGAACCCACAAAGGAAATCTACTGTAGCTGCATTTAATTTTAAAAGGGCAACTATAATAAAAATGAGGAAAATGGTTAAAAAGAAGCTAAAAGGCTCAGCTGCTAAGGTTAGAACACTAAATCAGGCGCGGATGTTATTAAAATTTACAGTCTTGGAAGCCTAGACCAAATGCATTCCACATACTTGCAAAGGTGGAAAGAAGAGAAAACAACAGCCAACATGGTTAAAAGGTGAATTTAAAGAGGCTATTACAGAATGGAAAAAGGAGCCAGATGGAAAAAAATAAGAAGCAACATAAGCAGTGGCAAGTCAGATGCAAAGCATTAATAAAGAAGGCTAAAAGAGACTAAGAAGAGAAACTTGCCACAGAGGCTAAAACTCACAGTAACAACTTTTTCAGTAAATCAGAAGCAAAAAGCCTGCGAGGGAATCCGTGGGACCGTTAGACCATGAAGGAGCAAAAGGGGCACTCATAGAGGACAAGACCATAGCTGTGAAACTGAATGAATTCTTTGCTTTGGTCTTTACAGAAGAAGATGTAAGAGATCTGCCTATACCAGAAATGGTTTTCAAGTGTGATGATGCTGAGGAACTGAAAGAAATCATGGTGAACCTGGAAGAAATACTGAGCCAAATTAAAGAGTAGGAAATCGTCTGGACCGGATGGCAAACTTTCAAGGGTACTCAAAGAACTCAAGCATGAAATTGCTGATCTGCTGTTAGTAATATGTCATTAAAATCATTCATAGTACCTGAAGATTGCAGGGTGGACAATGTAGGGTTCCAGGGGTGATCTAGGAAATTACAGACCGGTAAGCTTGATGTCAGTGCCGGGCAAAATACTGGAAACTATTATAAAGAATAAAATTACAGAACAAGTAGACAACATGGTTTAATTGGAAAGAGTCAGCATGGTTCAGCTAAAGGAAGTCTTGCTTTACTAATTTGCCTCATTTCTTTGAAGGCATGAATAAACGTGTATAAATGTGAGCCTGTTGTAGTGTATCTAGGTTTTCAGAAAGCTTTTGATAAAGTTCCTCATGAGAGATTGCTGAGAAAATTAAAGAATCATGGGATAGGAGGCAATGTTCTGGTGTGCATTAGAAAGTGGTTATTGGACAGAAAACAGAGGGTAGGGCTAAATGGTAATTTTTCTCAAGGGACGAGGGTGAACAGTGAAGTACCGCAAGGATCAGTACTGGGACCGGTACTGTTTAACATATTTATAAATGATATGGAATTCAGAACGACGAGTGAGGTGATTGCATTTGCGGAATGTGAAATATTGCAGGAAGACTTTAGGAAATTGGAAGACTGGACATCCAAATGACAGATTAAATTGCATCGGCAGCCAAAAAAAGCACACAAGATGCTAGGAATTATTAGGAAAGGGATGACAAATAAGACCAAAAACACTATAATGCCTCTCTATTGCTCCATGGTGCAAGCTCACCTTGAGTATTGCGTTCAGTTCTGGTTGTTGTATCTCAAAAAACATAGCAGAAGTAGAAAAGGTTCAAAGAACAGCAACCTGATAAAGGGGATGGGACTCCTCTCATATGAGGAAAGGCTAAAGAGATTAGGGCTCTTCAGCTTGTGAAAGAGACGGATGAGGGGAGATATGATTGAAATCTACTAAATCCTGGGTGGTGTAGAACGAGTAGAAGTAAATCAATTTTTTACTGGTTCCAAAAGAACAAATTCTATGGAACACTCAAGGAAGTTACGTGAAAATACTTTTAAAACAAATAGGAGGAAACATTTTTTCACTCAATGAATAGTTAAGCTCTGGAACTCTTTGCCAGAGGATGTAGTAACAGCAGTTAGCGTATCTGGGATTAAAATATGTTTGGAGAGGTTTCTGGAGGAAAATTCCATAGTCTGCTAGTGAGACAGACTTGCGGAAGCAACTGTTTGCCCTGGGATTAGTAGCATGGAATGTTGCCATGATTTGGGTTTCTGTCAGGTACTTGAGACCTGGCTTGGCCACTGTTGGAAACAGGATACTAGGCTAGATGGGCCATTGGTCTGACCCAGTATGGCTACTCTTTTGTTCTTATGTATTTAGGTCGCAGAAAACAGACACCAATGTGTTCTTCACATTTGATTTTACCAGGTGCATGTGCACAGGAGCTGAGCTTACCACGGAACTCTTCTGTGCATACACCAAGCACAATCTTTCTGTGCCAAAAGCACAGTCCTCCTGCCAAACTCCCTAATGCTCAACGCTATGAGTGCGCCTATATTTGCATCTCATTAGCACTGTGCATAAGGGCAATGTTATTCTGCACTGTTCTGGTGGTATTTTGTTTGCGCTATTCCGAACAGTGCCAGAGTTTTGAGTATTGGGGCATTAGTGAAGCTGACCAGGGCCATTCAGCAATTTTCAACAGCATTATCTGGATAAAGGAACTGACCAGGACTGAACAGGGAGGTCAGACACAAACAGGCGATGTGTTGGCACTGGTTTGAGGATGGGGTGTTAAAAAATGGGGGAGGGGGAAGCGTAGTTAGGATAGAAGAGAACGAGTGAATTTGGGGTTTACGGGTGGATCAGAATAGGTTTGAACAAGGTTAGGTAGAAGGAAAGGGTGGGGAAAGGAGAATATGGGTAGGGCTCATGGGAGCTTAGTGGGTGGTGTTTTGGGCGGAAACTTGAAACTGGTAAAAGGGGTTGCTGCTAATGATAGCAATCACCGTTTTTGCTTATCGCTCCGGCTGCTCCCTCTTTTGTTCTGGCTCCCAGTTGCTCTGATTAGTGGGGATTGCAAGTTTTATGATGACGTACAAATCATTTTCTTTGTCTTTGCACTTCTCATCTCATGGGTTGTGCATTCATCCCTTTCCTGTTTACTCATCGGTTCTTTCCAAAGGGGAGGGTCTGTATCTCTGCAGAATAGGATTGACATTGGAGCAGTGGCGTAGCCACAGGTGGGCCTGGGTGGGCCAGGGCCCACCCACTTAGGGCTCAGGCCCACCCAACAGTAGCACATGTTTAGCAGTAGCTGGTGGAGATCCCAAGCTCTGTCAGCTGAAGACTTCCCACTGATGGTAACAGAGATGCTACTCTCCACGGTACTGGCACCTGCGCATGCTCAGCTTTCAGTGCATGCCTGCTGCAGACTGCCAAGGTGGAAAGAAGCATTTTCCTGCCAGCTGAGATATTTTTTAGTGGTGTTTTTTTGGGGGGGAGGGGGAGAACACTTGGTGCCCACCCACTTCTTGCCTTTGCCCACCCAAAATCTGTTGTCTGGCTACGCCCCTGCATTGGAGTCGACTGGTGCTGCACCTTTTTGCAGACACCACAGTGCAAAAGGCAACCTCCGGCTTGCTGGTTTAACTTGGGTCTTGGTGAGACCTCTCAGCCAGGTCACAGCAGAAGTAATGACGTGGTGGCTGGGAGCTGTTTGAGAGGTCAGTGTGATTTACAGAACAGGGGACCAGTTTCTTTTTTGTAGCAGCTCTGCATGTGTGCTGGGTTCAGCTCAAGGGTTCATGTATCCTTTCTCTATGACTAAGGTCCATCAGGGTTCCCTTTCTTCCTTTCCCCCTGCTGTTTTAGATCGGCCTGCATTACCATGAGCATTTCAGTTGCTAGTTGCGGCATGTGGAAAACGCTTAAGGCAGGCAACTACAGGTTGAAGGCAGGTATTCTCCCAATTGCTGAGAGGATCAAGTTTGGTTTGGAAGCTGTTCAGCTGGTAAGGTTTAGCATTCACCAAATTGTGAGAGGGTGGAAGCACTCCTTCCACTGGCCTAGGATTTTGTGCCATGTGGCTCTTTATTATCATTATGGTTCCAGCACCAGCTGACTTTCGTTTACCATAATTTCTCACTTTCAGTACTGCTCCGAATATCCCACAGTGTTATTGCAGACATATTCCTAGCACATCTGTGAGTTCTGCACCTCATTCCTGACTTCTATTAGAAAAACTTTGAGGCCAGTATTCAGACCGCGGGAGTTAGCTGGGCTAACTCCCACAGTCAGCACTAAAACCGGATATTCAGTGACAGGACATTTCCTTTGATTGGCATTAAATATCCGGTTTACTTTTGGCTAGTTTGACTTTGACTGGCCAAGCTGATATTCAGCACTGGCCAGTCAAAGTCAAACCGGACAAAGATAAGACTGCCTTGCACATGGCGAATAACTAGCTAGCCGCTAGCCACTAACTGGCAATATTCAGCGGGACATGGCTAGCCTTGTCCCACTGAATATTGGTGGATGGCCAGCTGTGTGGAATTTAACCAGTCAGGTACCAATCCATGCCAGTTACTGTAAATGCCTTTGAACATCAGGGGGTTTAAGTTTTACTGTGGTCCTTCTTGTTTCCATTTTGTATCTGTTGAAATGCAGTTCAGAGGTCTATCTCTTGCCGTATTCAGTCTCTGCTCCTACAGTTTCATATTGCTATCTTTACAAGAGTGGCAATGCTGATGTTCTTTTATGATTTCACCTGCTAGTTTTGTTTTTCTTTATTAGTGAAGGATGATTCATCAAAACTTGTACTTTATATTTTATCCTTGCAATATTAGCTCCTGCAGAAGCAGATTACTGATGGATTTTAAAATTGTTTGTTTTGGTTAAGTTGTGACTATTGAGAGCTGCAAAGTGCAGGATCAGATTACAGCACCTCTGTGTGCTCAAAGAAATAAAAGTATGTCAGTGGCAGACTTTCAGTCCTCCTAGCTTCTGCTATGCTATATTGTGTTACCCACATCCTGTGCTTGAAGAAAGCAGAAATTGAACTTTCAGGCTAGAGAAAGGGACTGCATAGTGACCTCTGTGGAGGTTTTCTCCATGCTGGAACAATGTTGACACTGCTTCACCAGCTCCAGGCAGTGATAAAGCTATGTGCATAAATCACTACACAGTCAGTTGATCTGATAAGAGGCTGGATACACTTTGACCACAATAGCAAGATTTTACTTACTTTAATGCACATTATTGGACAACTGCCCTGTCTGAAGCTGCACACACTCCTTCCCTGGTTGAAACCACTGTAATCTAGCCCCAGTATTTTCTATCCAACCCCAGTCACTCTGTCTTAATTTTCAATATGTACTACACCTGCTTACACTCTACATTGTATACTATGATATTTTAGCAGGTAATTGTGTAGCATTGTAAGTAACATCCCTGTGGTAACGTGACTAGTGGATAGGCCTGGGCCCTTGATAAATACAACCACACAGGGGTTAAAGGTGAAAGGAAATTTGTATTTACATGCAGAGAAGTGCATAACCTGTTCTCTCCACAGGTCAGAAATAAATAAATGTACAAAGTCACTTCTTCTAGTCACAAGCTCTCTCTCCCGTGGCCTGCGGCACCCACTTGGCCACCCCTCCATTAGGCAAACAAACCACCTTGTATCTTACTGGAATTCCTACTGTTTCAATTTCAATGTCCACACTGGGCACCACTTGACCCTGACTACTTCCTAAGTCACACTCTCTACCAGCAGATTGTAAGACAAACTTGTCCTACCTTGAATCCACTTCTGCTCTATCACTTATGAGGTAGCACTCCTTGCTAAGGCCACTCTTCTTCCCCAGGCTTTTCCCAGGTACTGCAGCCCCGCTTTCCACATCCTTGAATTCCTCTGCACTCAGGGCCTTTGCAGGAGACTTCTTGCCCCGGGTTCTCCACGATCTGTTCAACCTCAGGGCATTTAACTCTGATGCTGACTTTTATCCCTCATTTAGAACTGATGCTTGCACTGCTGGGCCTCAACCATGCATCCTGGGATGCCAATCTCAATGACAGGACACACTGACTCGGCTCCGGATATGAACTTGGATGGATCCATTTTCATTCCAATTCATTTACTGTACATGAGGAAGTCAGATCTCATCTCATCGTACCCATTGAAAACTAAGGGTTAAATGTGTAAACTTTCCATTTTGCAGACACAATCATGGTGTCTCATGTCCTGATTGCGCCCAGGATGTATATCACCTCAGTAACACTCAATTATCTGAAGATAGCCTTGACATATATTCAGCTGTCAAAATCTCATAGAAGCTGTACTCTTATTTAAGGGATGGCCACAGCTTGGGATAGGGGAAGTGGGGAGACAACAACTAGCAAGGTGTCACTGTCATGGTCTGTGGTGTTGGATCCTAGCCAAATAGAGCATGCAGCAGTATGTTTACACCAAAAAACAAGCATTAGTAGTGGTCCAATGAAGAGCTGTCACATACTAACAGTGACATTGATTATGTCAAAGACTCAGGACGGTCCCCCTCTTCAACAGAGGGGGGGGGGGGGGGCAGTTCCAGAGAAACAAAGGATGGCAGGCCTACCCAGACTTGGACAGAATGGGGGTGGTAGGCAACAAGAAAATGAGAACATGGATAATAGAGGTGGAATGTGCTTTACAGCAACCCTGATAAGTGTTTAGACAGGGCAGAAATATGTTTAGCCTGTTGACTGAGGTGGAACTTGTTAGAATTGTGCGACTCAAAAGGCTAGACACCCTGCCAAGAAATGATCTAGTTAGAATACTGTGAAGGACTCATATATGTAAGTTGCATTTCATATATGCAAGCAAGAGTCCAATCCACTCTTCTTCTTAGATGATGTATCAGTAATATAGTAACATAGTAGATGACAGCAGAAAAAGACCTGCACGGTCCACCCAGTCTGCCCAACAAGATAAACTCACGTGTCATTTTTTGTGTATACCTTACCTTGATTTGTACCTGTCTTTTTCAGGGCACAGACCGTATAAGTCTGCCCAGCACTATCCCCACCTCCCAACCACCCGCCCCGCCTCCCACCACCGGTTTTGGCACAGACCGTATAAGTCTGCCCAGCACTATCCCCACCTCCCAACCACCAGCCCTGCCTCCCACCGCTGGCTAAGCTTCTGGGGATCCCTTCCTTCTGAGGAGGATTCCTTTATGTTTATCCCACGCATGTTTGAATTCCGTTACCATTTTCCTCTCCACCACCTCCCGTGGGAGGGCATTCCAAGCATCCACCACTCTCTCTGTGAAAAAACACTTCCTGACATTTTTATTCAGTCTGCCCCCCTTCAATCTCATTTCATGTCAGCTGCTGTTATTTGAGTCTGTGTGGGATGGAAGATTGCGCTTCTGAAAATTATATCAGTCTGCCCCAACTATATCCAAATAATACCAGGGCAGTCCAGGGGTAGAGCAGAAAGATATTTGGTTAGCAGTTATATTCAGCATCACCATCCAGATAACTATATGAACAACTTAGGATAGCGATGGCAGACTGTGGCATATCTAGATATTGGCACTGACTATCTGGGTATATATTTTAAATGATGAGGCTGGTGTTTAGCGTAAACACTGGCAACAGAGCTAAATATTGCCCAATTCATTTTTTTTTAATTATGCCTTTTATTGCACACAGGCTAGAGTCTTTTTTTTTTAAATTAGGGGACTGGGGGTCACGTGATGGCGGGTAGCTGAGTGGACGCCTGAGACATCGGCTCCGACCTGCTCGCAGGAAAAACAGCGATAAAACCCAGGATTTTTCCCCGTACCGACTCCCAAAAGGAACAGGCAGAAACGCACTAGTGAGAGGAGAGCGCCGGAAAGATTGAGACTGATTGAAACTCGAGAGTTGGCAGGGCATGCCCGCCAAGGTCCCGCGAAGGAAAAAAAGTGTTGGCGCTGAACAAAAGAAAATGGCGGCGATCTCCGAAGTGCCGATGGCAAGCCCGTTGCCGCCTGAACTGGTTAGAGACCTGGCACAGCAGATATCGGTGGTGTTGGAGGAGAAACTCTCGAAGTTGCAAGCGTCAGTAGACCAGATTAGGGAGACGCTAGAACGCCAGGGTGCTCGTTTACAACATGTGGAAGATCGGGTCTCCCAGTGTGAGGATACAGCGGCAGGAGTGAATAGCAGGGTAGCTGCACTGGAGCGGAAATGCGAGCAACTAGAACAGAAAGCGGATGATTTAGAGAATCGTAGCAGGAGAAATAATCTCAGGATTGTGGGTCTCCCTGAAACAAAGCATCAGAGCTCCGGGACTTTGTAGGAAAATGGCTCCCTGCACAACTGGGCCTGGACGCGAGCGGGAACACGCTGCACGTGGAACGAGTGCACAGAGTGGGGGCAGAGCGACCGGGAGAAAACAGGCCCCGACAAGTACTGGCAAAGCTGTTGAATTATACAGACAAGGAGGCTATTTTGCAGGCACACCGACGCAAGCCAGGACTAGAATATAATGGTGTAAAAATAATGCTTTTCCAGGATTATTCAGCGATAGTCTCTGAGCAGCGGAGAATCATGGGCCGGCACTGCAAAAGACTGTATGAGAAGGGAGTCCGCTTCTCCTTATTATACCCTGCGAAAGTTAGAGTGCTGCACGAGAATAAGACTTTGTTTTTTACTGAATCAGCCGCACTTGAAACGTTTGTGACCAATTTGAAATGAAGCAGGAGGTGCGACGCGCCATGAATGTGAAATGGCGTAGTATAATGAGACTGCTGACAGGAGATTGAGATTTGTTACAGGAGGGCAAGGAGGTGGCTGGCGAAGAGGTTTTGAGAGCGGCGGGAGTGGGGGACATGCCCTGCTGACCACCAAAAGGGAGCAGAATCACCCTAGTGGAAGTGGCAGTCAGCGAAAGCGGAACCCATGATGATCGAGGTAGCAGCCACTCCGAGCCCTTAAGTGGAATCGTGACAGCCACCAGAACTGCATATCTGAAAGAGCTCATTGCTGGACACCTCCTGGTATTAAGAGTTGATGGCAGGTTTTGTTATAGATTGTCATATGTTCGTTGATACATGTTGAAACTTTAAACATGTTTGGGAGTCGGGGGGGGGGGGGGGGGGAGAGAATGAAGAGGGGCAGGGGAGGCCGGGAGAGTTGGTGGTGTACAAGAGGGGTGAGTGTGTTGTGGCCTGAAAGAGAGTGGAGAGGACAGAATGGGTTTTACTAGGAAGCAGGTAAAATGGGATAAGAAACGGGAAAGGGTGGGAAGGGAAGGGAGGGGGGAGGGAAGATTTGAGAAGTGGGAACAGAGGGGACAGGGAGAGAGTGAAGCGCAGGGTTCTGTGAACAACCAATGGGACAGCACGGGAACAGTTGATAAAGGTTGCCAGCTTGGAGAGATAATGCATGGGCACTGCAGAACAAGAGGAGATGCAGGAGTGGATGAGTGGTCCGGGGGCTTAGCTGGGAGGCCCTCGGACTCAGTAAATGAGTTATGCGCAAGTGGAGACGATAAGCTGAATTTGTATGGCTAGTCTAAAAATTGTGACAATGAATGTTGATGGAGTGCACTCTCCAATAAAGCGTACAAAAATATTACAGGCACTCAGGAGGCAGAAGGCTGATATAGCTCTGCTGTAAGAGACCCACTTAAGCAAGCTGGAACATTTAAAGCTGAAAAGGGACTGGGTAGGAGATGTATTCTTTGCATCCTACAATGGGAGGCAAAGAGGGGTAGCCATACTACTTAAGAAAACCATTAGCTTTAACCTGCACAGAATGTATCAAGACCCTGAAGGGAGGTTTGTTATAATAGCAGGAGAAATGCAGGGCAGAAGGGTGGGGGTGTGTAGTGTATATGCACCCAATGTATACTCTCACAGCTTTTTTACGTTGCTGACTGCTAAACTGGTAACATTTGATCAATATCAATTAATAATAGGGGGGGACTTTAACATTACCAGCGATCCTTCCATAGATTGTAAGCCCCCAAGAAGGGTGGGCAAAGGCCAGGAAGACAAAGGGGTCAATTTTTTGATGAAAGAGTTAGATTTAGTGGATATATGGCGACATCAGCATCTTAGTGAGGTGGATTTTACTTTTTTCTCGCATCCACATGGGACACACTCTCGCCTAGACTACCTGTTAGTGCCTTACACGATGGCCTTAAGGGTGCAACAGTCGGGAATTGGGGAGCCAGAGGTATCTGACCACTCGCCGGTGTGGATGGTGTGGCATGAGGGAGGGCGGGACGGGGCCGACCGGTGGCGTATGAACCCGGCACTATATCAAAGCAGGGACTTCCATACTTATCTGAAAAAGAGTTGGATAGATTATATGATAGAAAATGATGCGCAAGATGTGACCCCACGAGTGTTCTGGGAGGCCTCAAAGGCAGTATTGCGAGGGAAGATTATTTCGTATACGACCTCCCTGAATAAAAAGCGAGGGGAAAAAATAAGGGCCCTTACCATAAAATTGAGAGATACCCGACGAATGTTTGTTGGGCACCCTTCTGATATCAATAGGAAGGCATACATGGAATCTAGAAAGGAGGTGCAGGATGTATTGGAGGAAAGTGCACTCTATAATATCAAGTTATATAAATACAAATTACATCAATGGGGCAATAAGACGGGCAAATTACTAGCGTCTTTAGTGAAGCAAAAAACGGCAAAAAGATTTATAACTAAAATACGAAACAGGGAAGGGGAGGTTAAAACCCAGTTGTCTGACATTAAAAAAGAATTTGTTCAATATTACTCACACCTATATCAGGCAGGAGAGTTTTCAGAGGAAAAATGCTTGGAATTCTTTGAAGGGATAGGGTTGCCCCGGATTTCAGAGGAACAGCGGAGGGGGTTGAACGCGCCCATCCAAGGAAAGGAAGTGCAACAAGTGGTCAAGCGTCTTAAGCTGGCCAAGGCACCGGGCCCGGACGGGCTAGGAGCGGAGTATTATAAAATCTTGCAAGATGTAATGGTGGCACCCTTTGTAGCTATGTGTGAAGAGACCAAGGAAAAGGGTGAGATGGGGACGGTATTAAATCATGCACATATTGTGTTGATCCCTAAACCAGGGAAAGATGAAGAATTAGTGGGTTCTTATAGGCCTATATCGCTGCTAAACCAGGACATAAAGATTCTGGCAGCGGTATTGTCAGACAGACTGGGGGGGGTGGTCCCTGACCTGGTTCACCCGGACCAAGTGGGCTTTGTTAAGGGGAGGTTTGCATCAGCCAATATTGTGAAAGTGAGCCGAATATTATTGGAGGGAAATGGCAGAGCGGGAGATGCTATAGTGGCAAGCCTTGACGCAGAAAAGGCTTTTGACAAGGTGGTCTGGTCCTATTTGTTTTGGATTCTGGAACGCTTTGGTATTAATGGAGATTTTCTGGGTTGGGTACGAGCGCTATACAGTAACCCGACGGCGCAGCTCCTTGTCAATGATTCCTTGACAGATACTTTTATTTTGGGGGGGGGGGACTAGGCAGGGCTGCCCCCTCTCACCGCTACTATTTCTCCTTACTTTGGAACCCCTGGCTGCAAAGTTGCGACAGGAGGCCACGATGAAGGGATTGAAAGTGGGTGGAGAGGAATACATAATCAATCTATTTGCAGATGATATGCTGCTTTTGCTGGATGAGGCAACCCGTACATTGCCGATGGCTATGGCAATTATTCAGGCATTTGGGGTATTTTCGGGTCTTAGCATAAACTTTGACAAGTCCGAAGCATTGCCGGTGAGTGACCCCTGTGCGAGTAGGACCTCAATCTCCTTTCCACTACGCTGGGCTACAGAGGGTATTAAATACTTGGGGATCTATATTAGTGCAAATCCGGCTTGGGTATACAAAAAAAATGTGCTGGACCGACTAGCGGAAGTAAAGCATATATGTCAGAAGTGGAAAGATCTGCCAGTGAACTTTCTAGGGAGGATAGCGCTGGTCAAGATGGTATTGTTGCCTAAAATACTTTACCCGCTGCAGATGCTCCCTCTGTGGGTGAAATCCTCGGAGGAGCGTTTGTACAAAAGCGTAGTGAGCACCTTTATTTGGCACGCCAAATGCCCAAGGATAGCATTCGCAAAGATGATTAGGAACCGTGGGCAGGGAGGACTCCGACTCCCAGATTTGAGAATTTATAATGTTGCTGCGTTAATGAGGTGGATCCACGAATTGATCACGGAGCAGGGATTTTTTGCTCCCTCGGGTTTCTGGGAGAGCTGGTGCAGGCCGAATGATCCCTTTACGGTTTTAGAGTCCTGGGCAGTGTCGGGGGCAAGAAAGAAAGTGGACAACCCCTATGTAGCAGCTCTTCAAATGGCATGGAGATGGTGGAGAGGGCAAGCGGGAATTACCGCAGGGGCTAGCCCGTTTTTGCCGTTGGTGGGAAATATGGCATTCCCAGCAGGGGTGGGGGTGTCAGTCTTTGGTAAGTGGAAAGAAAAAGGCTGCAGGTTCATAGGCCAATTCCGAAGGGAGGGGGAGGAGGCCTTTCCCACGTTTGCAGTGGTGAGCAGTGAGTTGCGGATCCCTGGCTCTCAGTCCTTCGCATACCTACAGGCAAGAGATTATATACTGAGTGTGGAGCGCCGGAGCGGGATGACAGTGAGATTCACAAAACTCGATTATACTTTTTTACAAATGACCCCGCCTCATAACAGGTTGACGGGCTGGTGTCAAGTGATTAGGGAACAATTGCGGGCACCTCATTTGACATCACTAGCAGCAGCATGGAGTAAGGATGTTGTAGAAGAGGTTTCGGTGGAAAGACTGAGTGCAATCTTTCAGGGCTTGCGGAGAATTACTCCGAATGCATCCTTGCAAGATATGCAGTACAGAGTTCTTTATAGGGTGCATATCACTAAAGCAAGGGGGAAATCCCTGGGAATGTGGGACAGTGACAAGTGTGACAAGTGTGGGGGAGCGGTAGGCACTTTTCTGCACTCTTTCATGGAATGCCCAACTTTGCAAGAGCTGTGGTCTGGGGCGATAGACTTCCTGGAAGAGATCTTGCAGAAATCAGTGGAGTGGCATTATTCCATTACGTTAATGGGCTGTGGACAAGCTCTTAAGGAGCAGGGACTCAGAGCCTCACAGTGTAAATTTATATTGCTAGCCATGATCCTGCTTAAAAGATGTGTGTTGAAGCAGTGGGTGCATAGAGAGCCCCCGGTACTGGCAGCTTGGAAGAACAGTATGATGGAGATGGCTAATTGGGTATCTTTGAGATATAAATCCGTGATTTCCATGGGTGCTCGCCAGTATCGTGAGTTATGGAGGAGAACATGCACCTTACTTACGGTGCCTGAATAAGAACCTGTTTATTTAGATGATGTGCTGTCCAAGCAGGAAGAAGCAGGGAGGGGGAGGAGGGAGGGAGAGGGGAACAGGGGGGAGGGGGGGAGGGGGGAAGGTAGGGGGAGGGATTCTGGGTGGGGGAGGGAAGCAATGAAAGTTAAAAAATAAAACATGGAGGTCAGTAGACTGTTGGTAAAAGTTGTAAGGACGTGTTTTGCTTGGCATTGTTACTGTTCATAAAGTCTGTAACTGCATCCATGTATTAATAAAAATATTTACAAAAAAAAAAAATTAGGGGACTAAAAGTGTCAGAAAATGAAGAGAAATAAAATGCGGAACCATTGAGCATGTCCTGCCCCTAGGTGATTGGCTAATTAGCTTGAAAACGAATTTGAGAGATGCATCAATAATTTTAAAATGGCAAGTGGTATAAATTATAAAGTAGCCTGACAATTGAAGTTTTGCTCTGAAAAAGATGTATGGAGAAGACAAAACAGCTGGTGCCTTCTACTGTGGCGTGCTGTTTTTCTTTGGTTACACGTCTAAAAGAACTTCATTGGATTTTAAAAACAAAATATCTGAATCTCATCAACTATTGTTTGATCAACATTCCTTGATTCCTGTTTTTGCTTGAAGAAATTTCAGTATAGGACATTATCCTCAGAATCATTGTTTACATCAACACCGCCCCCTAGCATTTCTTCTGAGTCTCGATGATAGATAATTACATAATTTAAGATTGCCATCTTTCAGCAGTCACATAACTATAGTTGATTGCAATCGGCATTCATTCAATAGAGTTTGATGTATTGCTCTGTAAACTGGAAAATTACAAAGCAGTAGCTTGAGCATTGCTTTTTTGGATAAAGCAGATCTACAATACTGTAGTCATAGAAATACAGGCAAGCTTTTTGTTTTCATTTTTTCTAACTTTATTCTTTTGTTTTCTGTCTTTTATCTGCTTAGCCATCCTCTTCTCAGATATATTGAAGCTCCTGCAACTGAATCCTAACTACCACTGATTGTGATTTTGACCCCTAACAAAATTAGATTGTTTACCTTTAACTAATTTATGAGGAAATTACTTTGTGAATCTATGACTTCATGTTCATTTTTAGTTTTACATGATAGGTAAGTTTCAAAGGGCTAGCTACTGCACTTTCTAATAAAGCCAAAGGGGTCAAATTAACCCCTTTGACATTTCAGCCTGGTTTTCTTCAGGGTGATGTAGTGGAGTCTGTGTGGGACTGTTTGTTTTGTTATACTTCTCAGGCTGGATTGTTTGATGTGGGAAGTGTCATTGATCTTTGTCTAATAAATTTAGCACTTCCAGAGTAAAAGGAGATGTTTTGGTCCTTGTCTATTTGATTTGAAGAAAGATGAAGTAGTTGACCCTGAGCATTGATTTTTTTTTTAGCTTTGAAGTTTGGATGAGGTCGTTGGTCTTGGGCATTGATTTTTTTTTCTTAGATTTTCCATTTGTATAAGTGGTTGCCAGACTGTGCTTATGTTGAGACTTTTGTCACTTTGATGCTTTCTGCTTAGACTAAAAGTGGACTCCAGTAATTTCTAGTTTCTTCTAGAAAATTCTTTTCATGCACTTTATATTTTCTTTTAGTTTTTTAGAACTTTCTGTACTCTGTAATGTTTGACCAATATTATGCCTTGCATTATTTTTTTGGTAAACATGCCTCAAGGATGTCATTTTACAGTTGATGGCGTTCTGAAAATACCTTAAGATTTGGATGAAGAAGCATCAGACAAAGAAAGCACAAATATCAGCGGATCAGGTTCCTAATATATCTACTTGACCCAAGCATTTTGGATAGTGACAACAACGAACAATCTGACAGTCTTTTAGAAAGCAAGGGATATGATTCAAGGCTCTCCTTGATGAGAATGGCATGTGAGTGCAGACACAGCCATCCATCCCATGCATCTAAAAGAACCAGTAGGGGAAGAGGGAAGATCTTTGAAGTCCTCGGACAATGTCTGCAAACTCTTGGATGGGCTGGAAGGTGACGTTGAGGGGCATAATCAAAGTGAACGCCCATCTCCATGGGCGTCTATGTCCGAGAACGGGTACATGAAGGGGTGGGACAGACCGTATTTTCGAAAAAAAATGGGCGTCCATCTTTCGTTTCGAAAATACAGTTTGTACGGACCAAAATGCCATGGATTTAGTCATTTGTGAGCTGGGCATTTGTTTTTTTTAGCGATAATGGAAAATAAAAATGCCCAGCTCAGAAACGTCCTAATCCAAGCCATTTGGTTGTGGGACGGGCCAGGATTCGTAGTACACTCACCCCCCTGACATGCCAGGAAACCAACTGGACACCCTAGAGGACAGTGCGGTGGAATTCAGAAAATGCTCCCACATGCATAGCTCCCTTACCATGGGTGCTGAACCCCCAACCTCCCTCCCCCAAAACCCACTACCCACAAATGTACAACACTATCATAGCTCTTAGGGGTGAATGGGGCACCTACATGTGGGTACAGTGGGTTTTGGAGGCCTCCCATTTACCAGCACAAGTGTTACAGGTAGGGGGTTTGGGCCTGGGTCCCGCCTGCCTTAAGTGCACTGCGCTACCCACTAAAAGTGCTCCAGGGACCTGCATACACGCAAGCCTCTAGGACTTGTTGCTGCTGTATAACCTTGGCACACCAGTTGACACCTGAAGACTAATCTCTTTGAAAAAGTCCTTTATTTGAATAAGCACGTTTACTCACAGTTAACTGCAGATCAGAGGTTGTGCCCCATTGGCAAAGCGTCTTCCTGGTACTGAGATTAGCAGTAGGTCAGAGCTGGCAGAATGCTGTACAATGCTCTCTTTCAGCAACATTCAAGGGAAGAACTAAGTTATGTAACATGGCTAACACATGAAAGAGATCTAAAACTGTGTTACAAAAATGGCCACTACCTCATGGACTACCGGAAACAAAACAGGGCACACTCTGACCCAGTTAGCAGGGGGAAAAGCACCATGGGAGAAGAGCCTACCAACTACCAACATCGTGAGCATTTGCCACAAGCTAGTGGAATCACGAAGCCCAATACCCTACACCCACCACAATGCATTGCTGATGTGACTCTGCAGTGCACATAACAGAAAAGGTGTCACACTCACCCGAGAGCCACATCAGAACCAGGGAAAGGCTGTCACAGGATAGAACACATTCTGCTGTCATGGAGGTGGGTACGGCATTTGAGGCTGGCATAGAGGCTGGAAAAAAAGTTTTTAAAGTGGGGTTTCTTTGGTGAGAGGGGGTTAGTGACCACTGGGGGAGTCAGGGGAGGTGATCCCCGATTCCCTCCGGTGGTCATCTGGTCAGTTGGGGCACTTTTTTGGGACTTGGACTTGAAAAAAAGGGTCCAAATAAAGCGGACCAAATTCTCATCCAAAATGCCCTTCTTGTTTCGATTATCAGCTAAAGACGCCTATCTCTCCTCGGCCGATAACCACGCCCCAGTCCCGCCTTCGCCACGCCTCCGACACGCCCCCATCAAGTTTGTTTCTTCCTGCGACGGAGTGCAGTTGAAGATGACCAAAATCGGCTTTCGATTATACCGATTTGGTCGCACACGTGAGAAAGACTCCCATCTCCCGATTTGGGTCAAAATATGGGCATCTTTCTCTTTCGAAAATAAGCTGGATAATATATACATTCCCTCTCCAGTTGTTGAAAGGTCAACTGATTCTGACAGAAATGTATGGGTAGTCACTGACAGCACTTCTGCTCTAGGAAGACTGACCCAGTAAAATGTACTTTGAGAATCTCGTGGACCATTGCCCTGTGTCAAATGTGAAATAAAAGAAGGCAACATGGAAAGCACATGGCAGTTGCTTTTTTTTATGAAACTATCCTCCACCATATAAAAGAGTGTACTGAAACTGAAGCAGGGAGACAAAGCCAAGATAAAATCGGACAATATCTTTAAAGAGATTGATGCTTTCTTTACATTTTTAATATACCTGTGTCACCTACAATGTAAGTGGACTTCCCATGGAAAGCCTTTGGTCATATTTTTCATTGATGTTAAGTTACAGAATAGATTCCAGACATTTTACAATATGTGTGGTTTTGACATGAGGTTGCCAAGATCAGTTAAGCTGAAGACAGTTAAATCATGCATTAGTTTCAGATATCTGGATCCATTCCATTGAGAATTCCATTGCTTGCTACAAGCCAGGAAAACATGATAATCAAAGAGCAGACCTAATAAATTTGGAACCAAATTGTAGCTTGCAACAGATGCTAAAACCATGTTCATTTTGAGAGGCATCCAGTACTTAGGTAATGATGATTACTAACCTGTTGACTAGTCTTATTCAACCTCAAGGGAAGAATGTTACTGCTGGCCTTTTTTTTTTTTTCTTCAGTGAAATTACCTGAGAATTTGAAGACCAAGAGTACAAGCATTGTAGAAAAAATGAATTGGTCACAAAAAGATGTTCCACCATTGACAAAACAAACAAACAAACAAAAACTCCTTAGCAAACCACTGTGACACCATGGTGATGAAGCATAGAGATGGCAAAAATGTTCTTCTAATGAACACCTTCAATCCAGGTGTTCACATTGGAACTGACAGATGATATCTGAAACAGTAGTCATTTGCTACAAGATAAAATTGGAGTTGACACTTACAGGCTTATTTTTGAAAGAGAAGGACGCCTATCTTTCGACACAAATCGGAAGATGGTTGTCTTTCTCCCAGGGTCACCCAAATCGGCATAATCGAAAGCCAATTTTGGGCGTCCCCAACTGCTTTCCATCACGGGGACGAACAAAGTTCCCAGGGGCGTGTTGGAAGCATAGCGAAGGCGGGACTGGGGTGTGCTTAACAGATGGGCATCCTCGGCCGATAATGTAAAAAAGAAGGGTGTCCCTGACAAACACTTGGCTGACTTTACTTAGTCCAGTTTTTCTTGCGACCAATACTCAACAAGGTGCCTGAACTAACCAGATGACCACCAGAGTGAATCGGGGATGACCTCCCCTTACTCCCCCAGTGGTCACTAACCCCCTCCCACCCTAAAAAAACTTTAAAAGTATTTTTTTGCCAGCCTCAAATGTCATACACAGCTCTATGACAGCAGTATGCAGGTCCCTGGAGCAGTTTTAGTGGGTACTGCAGTGCAGGCAGGCGGCCCCAGTCCCTTCCCCCCCCCCCACCTGTTACATTTTTGTGGTAAATGTGAGCCCTTCAAAACCCACCAGAAACCCACTGTACCCACATGTAGGTGCCCCCTTTCACCCCTTAGGGCTATGGTAGTGTTGTACAGTTGTGGGGAGTGGGGTTTTGTGGGACTCAGCACACAAGGTAAGGGAGCTATGCACCTGGGAGCAATTTATGAAGTCCACTGCAGTGCCCCCTAGGGTGCCCGCTTGGTGTCCTGGCATGTGAGGAGGTCCAGTGCACTACGAATGCTGGCTCCTCCCATGACCGAATGGCTTGGATTTGGTAGTTTCTGAGATGGGCATCCTCAGTTTCCATTATCGCTGAAAACCAGGGACGACCATCGCTAAGGACGACCATCTCTAAGGTCAACCTAAATGTTAAGATTTGGGCGTCCCCGACGGTATTATTGAAACGAAAGATGGACACCCATCTTGTTTTGATAATACAGGTTTCCCCGTCCCTTCCCGAGGACATCCTGCGAGGACGCCCTCAGGAAAACTTGGGCGCCCCATTCGATTATGCCCCTCTTAGGATCAAATGGCTTGAAAGTATTCCATGAAACCAGGATGTCACAGATGGCTACACCAGGTTTTCTACAATGTTCTTGATCTGGCTGCAACCAATGCAACAGCATTGTACAATACTGTTATCAGCAAAAACATGTTGATGTAAGTTTATTCTTCATTTAGCTTTGGGAGCTTTGACAACATCACACCTTCTCCAGAAAGAATAGACTTGAGTTAACTACCGAACTTATCGACTTACCAACTAGAAACATCATCGAATCGTCAAGAGCGTTTCTAAACCTGCATTACCCAAACTGTACAGGACTAAAATACAAATCAACATATGCATCCAGCTTTTCCTACATTTGCACCCAGTTCTGGAACGCTGTACCTAGAAACATTAGAACTGCGAACACCCATCTAAAATTTTGAAAATACCTCAAGACTCACCTCTTCCGGAAAGCCTACCCAGCAGAACCGAACTAATTTATGAACAATGCATCACATCTTTCGATCTAAGAAATGAACAATACCCCTTCCACATAATCCTATTACTTCAAACTGTATGAATTTTACCACTCCAGTTATAATTAAGTGTATTTCTACCCTTATCCTACTCTGTATTGCTCACTAGAAGCTGTAGTCCCATCCTAGGAGACTTATCAGCCTCATTGGGATTTCTCTATATGCTACTATATATTCGTCCCAGAGTTGTATTCTCTTTTCCGGAACCTTATCAGCTTCCTTGCACCTACTGTTACTCTATTTTCCACTCTGTATATATTCCCATATTTTCCACTCTGTATATATTCCCGTATTTTCTACTCTGTATATATTCCCAGAGTTGGTACTCTCCTCTCCGGAACCTGTAAGCCACATTGAGCCTACTGCTATGCGGGAAAATGTGGGATACAAATGTAATAAATAAATAAATAAAATGTCAGCCAATAAAAGCCTTGGGGAGCCACAGATGAAGAAAGTGCCAGATTACAATATACAATTAAAAAAAAACATGGGTGTTTGTGTGTAGGAAGTGTACCAGAAAAGTTAAGAAGCGCTGTATCTATGTGGCATGCGTTCTAGAAAAACTGATAGAATGACTGACTCTGGTTTTAGAAAAACTTTGATTTTACTACCATGTGTTCAATTATTCATATTTAATTTCACCAATTTCCAAAATTGTCTGTAAAATTAATTATCAATGAGTTAAGATGAATAAACATACTGGTCGATATTCAGCCGGAGAGTGTCAGCATTTTTTTAAACACTGACTGTCGCTGGCTAGATTAGCCCCCAATATTCAGTGCCCTCTTGCTCCTACCTCATGCAGTGAGCCTTTGCAAATGGCTGCTGTGACCTCTCATGACAGCTCATGATACTACACAAAGAACTGTGAGCTGCTGTGAGAGATCACTGGCAGCCATTTGCAAGGGCCCACTGCAAGGGGCAGGGATGAGGTGACTATACTTCTGTCTGCAATGACCCCCCCCCCGGACCACCAGGGACTTGAGATAGGCCTTGGGGGGCTACATAGATCTCAGGGGGGACTTGTTCCATGGGGAAGAGGAGGGGCTTACGGTATTGCAGGCTGTGGAAAGGAGTAAGATGGAAGGTGCTTTCTGGAAGGCTCTATGGGAGTCTGGGAAGGGGATCAGAGGGGACGCTTTCAGGGCCAACAATAGTTATGCAGGTCCAAGTCGATATACAGTGCCAGGGCCTGAATAGCTATGTGGGTGAACTTAGGCCAGCTTTTGATTTGTCCTAAATTCACCCACTTAGCTATGCAGGTGCCGGCACTGAATATTGCTGGCATCCGCATAACTCACAGCCCCTCTCTAATACTGCCCCCAGTGCCACCTATGACTTGCCCACTTTTTTGTTGGGCAGTCTGTGGGGATATTCAATGGCACTATCCAGTTAAGTTTCATTAGAATTCCACCCAGGTGGAGAACACTGTAATCCCACGGGGTGTAGTCATGACAAAGAATAAAGGTAGGAAATGGACTATGGGCTCCAGAAACGAGGAGAACAAGCCTGATGCCTAAAAACATTTACTGAGCAGACTGGACAAAGTGCCGTGTTTCGGCCTGAGACCTGCTTCAGGAGTCTTGAGATAGTATGTTGATTATAAATCTCCAATATTGTGTCTTGCCAATCTTGTAACATGACCAGTGAGTCTAAAAAAAGACCTTTGTAGTAATGATATAAAAGATAGAAGATATATATGTCTTCTGATCATACAACTTGAAAAATAATTCACAATATTGGAGATTTATAATCAACATAATATTTCAAGACTCCTGAAGCAGGCCTCAGGCCAAAAAAAATGGCACCAAATCAAGTCTTTGCTCAATAAACGTTTTTAGGCATCAAGCTTGTTCTCCTCATTTCTGGAGTCCATGGTCTATTTCCCACCTTTATTCTTTGTCCTGACTATCCACTTAAGTTCCACTGAATAACCCCACTTAGGCGATGGTAAGCAATTTAAGCAGGGAGGAGAGGGCTCGGCCAGATAGATTTTTGCTTGTAATTATGTTCACTAGCCGTAAGTTATATCTCCTATTTTTACATAAGAAACAATTTTCATTAAAGTGAAAAGGACCTCATTGGTCATTCTAAGTAGGGAAATTTATTGGTAGTTCTAGTGTTAAATAGTATCAACAAGTTGTAAAGTGCATGCTAAAGAAACATAGAAACATGATGGCAGATAAGGGCCAAATGGCTCATCCAGTCTGCCCATCCTCAGTAACCACTAACTCCTCTTTTTCCTAAGGGATCCCACGTGCCTGTCCCATGTTTTCTTAAATTCTGATACAGTCCACGACCTACAGCAGGAGGCCATTCCACTCATCCACCACCCTTTCCATGGAAAAGTATTTTCTTAGAGTCCTAAGCCTATTTCTTCTTAACTTCATCATATTCACTCTCATTCCAGAGTGTTCCTTCATTTGAAAAAGACTCACCTCCTGTACATTAACGCCATTGAGGTATTTAAACATCTCTATCATATCCTCTCTCTTCCGCCTCTCTTCCAGTGTATACACATTGAGGTTCATAAGCCTGTTCCTATATATTTTATGACAGAGACCGCTTACCAATTTTGTTGCTGCCCTCTGGACCGACTCCATCCTGTTTTTATCTTTCCATAGGTGTGGTCTCCAGCATTGCACACAGTACTCTAAATGGGGCTTCACCAGAGACTTATATATGGGCACTATCACCTCTTTTCTCCTGCTGGTCATCCCTCTCCTTATGCACACAAGCATCCTTCTGGCTTTGACCATCACCTTTCTACCTGTTTGGTCACCTTAAAGTCATCAGACACAATCACCCCCAAGTAGGTGCATGGGTGGGTGAGTGTGCTGAGTCTGAGTACGGAATAGCATTGGTTGTGACTTTGTGGGAGCAATGTATAAGTGAATGGTATAAAGTTACATGTGATTAGTTTGCCTGTGGGAGGACTATATGTATTTTTTGTGCATTGTGTATATGCTTCATAAGATCACACGCAAGGTCCCAAGAAAAAATAATCCTTTATTGTAAAAAAACAACAGACGTCCACGTTTCACCTCAGGGGTCACTGCTAAAACAATATGCAAATAATAATAAATAAATATTTAAATAAAATTATAAAGCTATCAATATGCTAAAAAAACATATAAAATGTGAGGGATCCAGTGATGAAATTATGTGCACTTAGAAAGGAGGATATTTCTGGTGCCAAGGATCTTAAAAACTTATCAATAAATATTGAAATGGGTTCCAAAATTGACTCTCCCAGATACTATTGGCCTGCCTAGTGGTGCTTCTAAAGATTTATGTATCTTGGGTAAAATGTATAATACAGGATTTCTTGGTAAGTCAACTGTCAAAAAATCAAAATTCTTTTTTCGTTATATAGCCACCCTCTAGGCTATATTTTAAAATAGAATCAATTTTGTTTTTAATTTTATTGGAATGCTCTGCCATCAGCATTAAAAGAGACCACTGATTGCAGCGTATTCAAGAAATCCCTGAAGACCTATCTATGTGATCGCTCATTCTCCTCAGCTGCTTGATCCTTTACATCTCCGCCTTCCTTTCCCCTCAGTTTTTCCCTCCCTCCCTCCCTCCCCTTATCTACTTTTTTTTTGTTTTTCCCCTCTGCTTTGCACTATTGCTATTATGTTGTACTTTCTCCTGACATTGTACACCACATACAGCCTGCCTTTGTGGGAATATGTGGGATATAAATGTTCACAATAAATAAATAAATAAAAATATTAGGGTGATTTGCAAGGTTCATATAAAATTTATGACCTTCCGGTTGTTGATTGATCTGTTTTATGTAGTCCTCAGTGTCCATAACAACAACACCTCTACCTTGCAGTTTTTAAAGTTATTTGTCAGTCTTTTTTAAGTGCACATAATTTGATCACTGGATCCCTCACATTCTATATATTTGTATGTACTGATAGCTTTATAATTTTTTTCATGTTTATTATTATTTTCATATTGTTTCAGCACTGATTCATGAAGCAGCTCATGAGTAGGTGAAACGTGGACCACATTGGGTGTTTGTTTCAATAAAGGATTATTTTTCCTTGGGACCTTGTGTGTGATCTGCTGTTTTTGTGGCATCATTTTTGGTACAGATCTAAAGAGCATCTCTGTTGCTGACTATGCTTCATAAGTGCAGATAAGTGGTAAAGGAGTATGTGCATGTATGAGTAGGAAAATAATGTAGAGATCAATATTCAAAAAGCACTTATACATTTAGCACTATGCCAAATGTATATGGGTATTTTTAAAATTTTAGCACTATTATATGAATAATACCAAACATGTAGCACGCTATACATTTGCAGAACCATTTTTGATGAATGTGGCAATATCAACGTTCTAGGTGAAATTTGCAGAACCTGTGACATATTTTACAATAGCAGGACTATGTATATGTATGTGTTTCCTAAAATCAATTTATCTCTGCCCCCTGCCATAGACTTCTTAAAAGTATAAAAGGGGTATAAGAGATAAACCTCAGTCTCATGGTGCACACAGAAACCTAGAATTGGTCTCAAAGGGTATGATACATCCTGGAAAGCAGGTCCATATAGGCAAAAAAGCATGCATGCATTGCCTATACACCTGTATTAAACATTGTCCATGAGGTTTCCTAGCCATCAAAGCTGACCATGCAGTGCCTGCAGGGAAAAACAACTTTCTGGGATCTGGTTGTGGCAATAAAGGCTAAATTCTATAAATAGTGCTGAAAAATTGGCGCTAAAAAAAGCGCTAAGGGCTATTCTATAAACATCGCTGAAAGTTATCTCAGTGACTAAATTTATGTACATAAATTTTAAAACTGATTAGCACCAATAATTGATAGGGCCCAATTGTCTGTGCTAATTGACTCATTATTCAATTAACTTGTGCACACAAATTGGGACACACCCAAATTTCAGTATGCAGTTTAAAGTGCCATTTATTGAATGGGGGGGGGGGGGGGTAAATGTGCAGTAGTGGCCAACCGAATTTCCATTTTTGATTGCAGATCCAGGTTTGGTCATTCTTCAGTTTTGGCCAAAAATGCCAGTGCATTTTTGCCTAAACCAAACCTCCTGCCCCCCACAACCACTCTCTGTATGCCCATCACCACCACAAGCACCGCTAGGGAACAGGTCCTGCCAGGCCAGGCTGGCCACTCTGATCACAACCCCTCTGCCCTCCTACCACCCAAAGGCATTCCCCAGACCTGCCTTTACTGCCCTGGTGGTCTAGTGGCCTCATCCAGGTAGGAGGATCCCCAATTGCTGCTGCTCATGCCAGTTCCAATCTCAAAATAACTGCTGGGACCTCCTGTGGTAGTCTCAAGTTGTTTTGACTGAGGAACTGGCAGGGGCAGAAGCAACTTTGGATCCTCCTGTCTGGAAGAGACCACTAGACCAGCAGGGCATTTCAAAGTAGGCCTGGGGCCGGCTTTCGAGTGGTGGGAGGGCAGGGGTGGTTGGCCTGGAAGGATCAACTCTCTCTGCCAGTGAGGGGGTAGACACCATTTTTTGGTTTAAGCTTCAGTTTCTGCTGAAATTGAGTGGCTAATTTCGGTGCTGATTTGGTTTCAGTCAAAACTGAGAATTCCGATTTTTGTCATCCTGTAATATTCAGCACTAGACATTGTGTCATTGTGTCAGTAGGTATTATCAGTGTGCTCAGCGAGTCAGAAATAGCCACAGCTGTGATGCTGTCATGTCTATGGCCGTGACCACCCTCAGACTTACCTTATTTCTGGGGGCCAGCTTTTAAGCTGGCTTCTGCCTATCCTTTCTGGAGTAGTTTTCCTTCTGTGTGCTGGCTGCTTCCAGCATGGCTCTAATTACTCCACTCTACTGCACCTGGGGGTGCTGCCTGAGTTAGTTCTATCTCTGTCTCCAGCCTGGCTCTGTTTGCTCCTCTGTGCTGCACCTAGGCATTCTAAGTCTCTCTATGTTCTGTGTGCGTTCTGCCTGCTCCTTGGTTTGTGCTCCTCTCACCCGCTGGTGGCCAGAGCCAGTGGCTGTCATAGTTTGTCTTGCTGTTCCTACCCGTTCCAGACTTTAGCCCAGCCCAGTCCAGTTGTTCCAGGCTGCCGGACTTGTCTCTCTTGTTTGTGCCTGGACAGCCTCCTTAGTTGCTTAGTGATGGCTGCAGCTGCTCCTCAGGTGTTGAAGGGCTTTATTAATCACTTAGAGACTGCAGCCTTTGCCTTTGCATCGTCTAAGGTCCCTGGTATGTTAGAGTGCTCTGTGCACTGCTACCTTGTCCAGTTCAGTGTGAGTTTCTAGCTTGTTACTAGTAGCTTGGGCATAGCTTTTCTTGTTGGCTTGTGTACAGCTTTACTAGTTCTCCTGTGTGTTGTGTGTGTGAGTTCCTAGCGTATGATTAGTTAGCTTGAACATAGTTTTGCTTGTTAGCTTATGTACAGCTTTACTAGTTTTCTTGTGTTTAGCCTTCTGGTTTTCCCGTGTGTGTTTTCCTTTGCTTCTGGAGCTTCAGCCCTAGTCCTGTCTGCTGCCAGTACTCCTTGCTACTGGAGCTCCAGCCATAGTCTTGCTACTTGACCTGACCACTGCCTGAATCTGACTACTCTCTGCCTGCTGCCTGACCCGACTACTGCCTGTTCCCGGATATTCTCTGCCAGTGGCCAGACCTGACTATTGCCGGAACCCGGACATTCCCTGCCTGTCTGCCTTGCTTTTGCCTAGGTGCCTGGGGGCACTTCTGTATCCTGATTCCTGTTGTTCCTGCTTGCTAGTTCCAGTTCCGGTTTTCCTGTAAGCCCTACCGGCTGCCCGAACCTGAGGGCTCAACCCTCGGGGAACGGTGGCTAAGCGTAGGTGAAGCCTAGGTCCAGTGTGTTCCTGTCTAGCAGGTTCCGGTCCCTTGTGTTCCAGTCCAGTGGGCTCCACTCCAGTGTGTACCAGTCCAGTGGTTCCAGTCCAGTGTGCACCCGTCCGGTGTGTTCCAGTCCTATGTATTCCAGTGCAGAACTCCAGTCCGGGGTTCCAGTCCAGCCTTGCCTCATCTGTGCTTTGAAGGTGACCTTGCCTGCCACTGCCGCTCCACGGTAGTGGTCCAAGGGCTCACAAACCCAGTGCTTCCAGGGAAGAAGCCTGACAGGTGCCCAGTGTTTATTAAAATTATTATTATTATTATTTGTAGTTCATGATAACATAGCTGATAAATTGTTTTATTACAGAGTTGTAGGGAAGAGAAAAAATACAAAATAGGGAAAAATGCACCTCAGAACATTTTAGTGATTTAAAAACATTTCTCCATATCTGATATATGAAGGAGCAAGATCACAGTTAGTGGAACATTTACAACCCTCCTGCCATATCTCACTCATAATAAGACAAATAAATTCCAGTCACTACTCAGTTTTAAATAGCATTTTAAAAGGTTAATACAGTAAAACTGAGATCCAGAAGAGTTGGCACAATGGGTCTAGAATTCAAGAAAGCAGTTAAGTGAGGCAGCTCATAAAATATATATCTAACAGAATGCATCTTAATTACATATTTACATGGAAAATTAAGTCGAAATAACCCCCCAAATGCTATCACCCTTGATCTTAGCAATGGAGACCATCTTATTTTTTTTCTGTAGCCCTAGCTCCACTGAAAAAAAAATACAGACTATGCTGCTAAGACAATGGGTCTGCCAGATAAGAAAATATAACCTCAAGTACTAATGCCTGTCTAGTTCAAGAACAAAACTGGCAATTAGTGTAGCTGGAGTTATTTTGCCCATGCCATCCTTTTTCAAGATCGCAAGAGGATTCTGAAAAATTACAGAAGGACCTTACAAGACTGGGAGACTGGGCGGCTAAATGGCAGATGACGTTTAATGTGAGCAAGTGCAAGGTGATGCATGTGGGAAAAAAGAACCTGAATTATAGCTACATCATGCAAAGTTTCCATGTTAGGAGTTACGGACCAAGAAAGGGATCTGGGTGTCATTGTTGATAATACACTGAAACCTTCTGCTCAGTGTGCTGCTGCGGCTAGGAAAGTGAATAGAATGTTGGGTATTATTAGGAAAGGTATGGAGAACAGATGTAAGGATGTTATAATGCCGTTGTATCGCTCCATGGTGCGACTGCACCTTGAGTATTGTGTTCAATTCTGCTCGCCACATCTCAAGAAAGATATAGTAGAACTGAAAAAGGTGCAGCGAAGGGTGACTAAAATGATTTTGGGGATGGGACAACTTCCCTATGAGGAAAGACTAAGGAAGCTAGGGCTTTTCAGCTTGGAGAAGAGACGGCTGAGGGGAGACATGATAGAGGTATATAAAATAATGAGTGGAGTGGAACAGGTGGATGTGAAGCATCTGTTCATGTTTTCCAAAAATACTAGGACTAGGGGGCATGCGATGAAACTACAGTGTAGTAAAGTTAAAACAAATAGGAGAAATGTTTTCTTCACCCAACGCATAATTAAACTCTGGAATTCGTTGCCAGAGAATGTAATGAAGGCGGTTAGCTTGGCAGAGTTTTAAAAGGGGTTAGACGGTTTCCTAAAGGACAAGTCCATAGACCGCTACTAAATGGACTTGGGAAAAATCCACAATTTCGTGAATAACTTGTATAAAATGTTTGTACATTTGGTTAGCTTGCCAGGTGCCCTTGACCTGGATTGGCCACTGTTGGGGACGGGATGCTGAGCTCGATGGACCTTTGGTCTTTTCCCAGTATGGCATTACTTATGTACTTATGTCAGATTTCACGCTGATTCTCCCACTGCCAAATCAGCTTGCCTTGTCTTTCGGTGGTAAGATGTAGTCGTCCACCAGGGGTAATGGCAATACCCAAACACACCATAAGAAGGAGGATTATACTGACTCTTACAAGGTTCTATAAATGAAACATATTAACAGATTAATTACTTTCTAAGATAACATTTATTCGCTGGGACATAAGTGCCTTTTTCCTGCCCAGATCGGAGGATCAGGATGGTATTGTCCGCCCCTTGAGCAATAATTTCAGCAGGCTGTGGGGGCCCATTTTCTTGGGCAACCCACACCTTTGCTCCTGCAGACAGATTAGTGGTTCCAAAACCTTTATCCCCCCGTGTGGTAAAGGTGGTGGGTGGATCCACCTTCACAGTTCCAGATTGTAACAAGGGTAAAATTAATAATTAAGCAATGCTATCATTAGCCTAAATTAACACATCATGTGGACCTTAGTTATTAAGTATAACCCTTACTTCTCCTTGATAGTCTGTATCAATCACCCCTTCCGAAACCTGTATTTATTACTTGAATATCTCTTTGTAACAATTTAACCATTTGTAGAGCATATAAATCCAGCCCTGCCGCTCCTGGAGTGGCCCTGTAGGGCATCACAGCTAATTTCCTAATATCCTAATTGGTCATGTTTGATAGCCAAGACTTGTAGATTAGGAGTAGCCATTCACATTAGGGCTGTTTCTGCTTCCCCAATAGGTCGATTATTAAGTATCCTTAATGCCTCTACCAAATGTATTTTCCAATTCTTTAATGATCCCCCTATTTTATGTATTTGTTGTTTCAACAGACCATTCATTCATTCATTCAATTAAACCTGCTCCAATATATTATGGTCTGAAGCGTATTGTTGTACCAACTAGCCTTCAAAAATGGGAACCATTATCAATTCTAATGTTTTAATAGTGTTGCCTGCAAGGATGTGCAATTACATATCTAGAATAATTATCTACTGCTGTGCACACATATTTACATTCTTGCAAACTAGGTAAAGGTCCTATCTAATCCATCTACCAAATTTGTTCAGGTAATTTTCTTCTTTTTAATTACCCCTTAGACATGTGGGGAACAGATCACCTAGTCTGGTATTAACAGACCAGACATTCAACAAGAACAGTTTTAATAACATCCATAATTAAACTAATACCATGATCTGTTGCCCATCTGTAAGTGGCCTTTCTTCCCAGATGTTCACTTTTTTGTGCACCCATTTCACCAAACCTGAGCAATTATCTGGCTCTTTCACAGTTTTCTACCTCGAGGGGTGTAATTCTACTTTATTGATCTGCCACTGCACTGTAGAGACGTTCTAGAGTATGAGCATCTACATAAAAAACAATAACATTAGTATTTTATACAATTCCAAATAACTTGCCACAATTCTCTGCCCCAAAAATCTTTAGTATCAATTTTCCAATTATTTTGCCCTAAATTCTCAGTTTGGTTCTAGCCCAGTTTGTCCTGTTTCTGGAAGGGCTGACACTTTTTCATGCAGTAAGGGAATTCACCAAATCCCTGATTTTATTCTTTCCTGAATATACCACTTCCATTTAATTCCAATAAGTTTTTTGGGGCCATTGCATTATTGGTATTTCAGGTCTCAGGACAGCAACATGTCTTATAGTTAATAGTTGTTTCTCAAAACAAGTATTTTTCCTTTTCTAGTTCTAAAAAGACCTACGGCTCTAAAACCCCAGTGTTACCCGATTCCTTTATTTTTGCCAAAGGCTCTAATTAGCATAATTTTCATTCCCTGAGACACTTAATTCTACTTCTAATTGCACTGCCCACAGATCCAAAACAATATGTGTCTGCTCAATAGCCTGTTTAAAAAAGCCCTGTTGCTCTTTTTCCCTTCACTCAAGGTCATTTTCCTCCCTGATATACACTGCTGGCAATTTGCTGAGTAATTAACTCATTCCTATGTCTGACAGTTTAAAAGTTTCCTGCCTGAAATGGTCCTTGAATCTTATAAGATTTATCTCCTATCCCTTTCCCTTTATATGTGCAATTAATAACTCCAAATAAGTCTAAACATAATTTTAAATCATACTACGTCACACTTACAATGGCATGGCACGCTCAGTTATCATTTTAACTGCGTAAATCACACATCATTCCAACTGCGTCACACTTTACAATGGCAGTGATCATTTAATTAAGTATTCTGCATTTTAGCTGTAAATCACACACACTTATCATTCCAATTCTGTACTTTTCCTATGCTGTTCATCCTGTCTCTAACAGGTTTTCAGAGAAACAATACTGTTACACAGTAACATAGTAAATGACGGCAGATAAAGACCCGAACAGTCCATCCAGTCTGCCCAACAAGATAAACTCATTTTTACATACCAATTCCCTCTCCCTTTTCCGTTTTTAACATTTTGCCTGCAGCAAACTTCAGCAAAAGGCAATGATTCCTTTAAACCGCAATCCTATTCCTCCCACTCACTGGCTATAATAACATATAGTACCTCAACTCTCCCCTGCATTCCTCCTAAAAAGGTGTCATTCTATGTACGAATCCCATCCCTTGTCGCCAAAGTGAACTGCTATGGATTTACAACCTGCCTCACTGACACAGACTACCCAATAATTACTGTGGATTCTTTTGGATTCGTATCAAGTAAATAAGACCTTTATTAGAGGAGCTAAATTCTACAATGATTAAGGTATATACAATGGTTAGCACATATACAATGATTAGCTCTATACACACAATGATTAGCTAAACAATCATTACATCACTGGTCTCTACATCTAAGCAATGCAAAGCGTTCTTAGACCAGGAAAAGAAGCAATAATACATACATCACTGGTCCTTACATCATCCAGGCTCATAACATCAGCTGGGGGGGGGGGGGGGGGGTGGTTCACATCGAGAGCCAGGAGCTACTTGGACCAGGAACATATCCTCTGCGCAGCATGTACATTTCTCACAGATGAGCTCCCACTCTGCTGTGACAAGCTCTCCATGTTCAGAGCTAAGGAAAATTACAGAATGCTTCTAAGGAAAATTACAGAATGCTTCTCTATTTAGGTAAACAAGCCATATTGTGGGAACGTGGTCACATGATTTCCAACTCCAGGTGGCCAGGCTGGACCTGGAAAAACAAGTGCCATCCTCCCCTTTGCATACCAAATTAGTTAGAGCTGTGTCTTATCTTCTGCTTTCCAACTTATTTTTATATTTACAAAAAAAGTTACTTTCGGTCAAAGACAGAGTTGAAAAACAATCTTTAAAATTCACTTGCATTACAGCAAGGTAAGATTATTAGGTAAAAAATGCAGTTCCATATTCTGGGCAGCCTGATTGGGCCCTTTTGTCATGCGGCTAACTTGTCAAGGGTTATATTGTGGTCATGCCGTTTTGACAGTGGCTGTTATGTCAGGAGCTTTTTTTGTTTGGAGCTTTTTTGACAGGGCTATTTTGTCAGGGCTATTTTGACCAGGTACCGTTCTTGAGAACTTCCTAGGGTAGACTAGGGAGGGGTTAAATTTGGGTAAAAGTCCATTTTGGTGGTGAAACTTCAGAGTGGTACATGTAAGATTTTTGGTGGGTTTCTGTGAAGATTTCTTGATGGATGGAGTGACTGGGATGACAACTTAATTTTTCAGAGGAACAAAGCATTCTGAAACCATTTTAAACTATTTAATTTGAGAAAAAGAGGAGGCGTTCTTGGAAAATGGGTATTTTTGAAATGTAAGAACACTGAAATGTTGTTATAGTAATGCTACAGTAACTTGGTAATTTAGGTGAGATTTTGTACTGATTTCCCCACAAAAATTTGTAAAAGTGAACTTTTCCTATTATTTCCTATGGAAAAGCTTAAAATCAAAATGGAGATTATGTCAGTTCAAAAAGGTTCCCTGTGAGGCAGGAAAAAAAAAACAAGTTTTGAGCAGGCAACCTGATTGGCTAGAACAAGTCAGGTGTCCAACTGAGTCAGTGTTTCCTTGGAAACAGCTCTCATGGCTGTTGCTCAGAAGAACAGAGGTAGCTGAGGAAGTCAGACTTGTGATGCCGGGCTGATTGTTCAAGTGGGAAAAAAACCTAAATTAGTTGGTTGAGTAAGAAAGAAAGAAACTATTTCAGTCTAGTTAGACTTTAAGTGTGTCCTAAATGTGAGAACTGGATAATCTAGAGAAGATTTAAATCTCTTTCATAATGAGTGACTGCACATGAAAGCAGAGCGTGTTTAAAGAGTATACATTATTTCCTTAAAGAAGTAAGTGTCTGAGTTATGACAAGAAGTGAAAGAGTGAATAGTTATAACAGGTATCTCTGAGACCTGGTGGAAGGAGGATAACTAGTAGGACACTGTCATACTTGGCTACAAATTATATCGTAGTGATAGGGTGGATTGAATTGTATTTTAAGGTGGTCATTGAATCAAATAGACTAAAAATTCTGCAGCACACAAAACACATCTTGGAATCCGTATGGAATGAAATTTCATGTGTAGGGGGAAAAGATAGTGATATGAGTATTTATTTTGTTATATTTATTTTATTTTTATTTTTGTTACATTTATACCCCATGCTTTCCCACTCATGGCACACTCAATGCGGCTTACATCGGGCAATGGAGGGTTAAGTGACTTGCCCAGAGTCACAAGGAGCTGCCTGTGCCTGAGGTTCTATTGTACACCTGGCCACGATGAACAGACAGATATAGAAATGTTACCAGAAATTAGGGAGGCTAATAAACTGGGGAACACAATAATAATGGGTGATATCAATTACCCCAGTATTGACTGGGTAAATATAACCTCAGGGCATGCTAGGGAAGTAAAATTCTTGAACAAATCAAGGACTGATTTATGGAGCAGCTGATACAGGAGCGAATAAGAGGAAGAAAAATTCTAGACCTAGTCCTTAGTGGAGCGCATGATCTGGTGGAGGAGGTAATGATGCTGGGGCTGCTTGATTACAGTGATCATAATGTGATCATATTTGATATCAGCTCTGGAGTAAGTACACACAGGATATCCAATACATTAGCATTAAGGAGACTATAATAAAATGAAAAGAATGGTGAAAAAAAACCTTAAAGGAGCAGTTGCAAAGTACATAAGTACATAAGTAATGCCATACTGGGAAAAGACCAAGGGTCCATCGAGCCCAGCATCCTGTCCACGACAGCGGCCAATCCAGGCCAAGGGCACCTGGCAAGCTTCCCAAACGTACAAACATTCTATACATGTTATTCCTGGAATTTTGGATTTTTCCAAGTCCGTTTAGTAGCGGTTTATGGACTTGTCCTTTAGGAAACCGTCCAACCCCTTTTTAAACTCTGCTAAGCTAACCGCCTTCACCACTTTCTCCGGCAAAGAATTCCAGAGTTTAATTACACGTTGGGTGAAGAAAAATTTTCTCCGATTTGTTTTAAATTTACTACACTGTAGTTTCATCGCATGCCCCCTAGTCCTAGTATTTTTGGAAAGCGTGAACAGAAGCTTCACATCCACCTGTTCCACTCCACTCATTATTTTATATACCTCTATCATGTCTCCCCTCAGCCGTCTCTTCTCCAAGCTGAAAAGCCCTAGCCTCCTTAGTCTTTCTTCATAGGGAAGTCGTCCCATCCCCGCTATCATTTTAGTCGCCCTTCGCTGCACCTTTTCCAATTCTACTATATCCTTCTTGAGATGCGGCGACCAGAATTGAACACAATACTCAAGGTGCGGTCGCACCATGGAGCGATACAACGGCATTATAACATCCTCACACCTGTTTTCCATACCTTTCCTAATAATACCCAACATTCTATTCGCTTTCTTAGCCGCAGCAGCACACTGAGCAGAAGGTTTCAGTGTGTTATCGACGACGACACCCAGATCCCTTTCTTGGTCCGTAACTCCTAACGTGGAACCTTGCATGACGTAGCTATAATTCGGGTTCTTTTTTCCCACATGCATCACCTTGCACTTGCTCACATTAAACATCATCTGCCATTTAGCCGCCCAGTCTCCCAGTCTTGTAAGGTCCTCTTGTAATTTTTCACAATCCTGTCGTGATTTAACGACTTTGAATAACTTTGTGTCATCAGCAAATTTAATTACCTCGCTAGTTACTCCCATCTCTAAATCATTTATAAATATATTAAAAAGCAGCGGTCCTAGCACGGACCCTTGAGGAACCCCACTAACTACCCTTCTCCATTGTGAATACTGCCCATTTAACCCCACTCTCTGTTTCCTATCCTTCAACCAGCTTTTAATCCACAATAGGACATTTCCTATTGTGGTACCTTGTCAAACGCCTTTTGAAAATCCAGATACACAATATCAACCGACTCCCCTTTGTCCACATGTTTGTTCACTCCTTCAAAGAATTGAAGTAAATTGGTCAAGCAAGATTTCCCCACACAAAAGCCATGCTGACTTGGTCTCAGTAATCCATGTCCTCGGATGTGCTCTGTAATTTTGTTTTTAATAATAGCCTCTACCATTTTCCCAGGCACCGACGTCAGACTCACCGGTCTATAATTTCCCGGATCTCCCCTGGAGCCTTTTTTAAAAATGGGCGTTACTTTGGCCACCCTCCAATCTTCCGGTACCACGCTCGATTTTAAGGATAAGTTGCATATCACTAGCAGTAGCTCCGCAAGCTCGTTTTTCAGTTCTATCAGTACTCTAGGATGAATACCATCCGGTCCAGGAGATTTGCTACTCTTCAGTTTGCCGAACTGCCCCATTACGTCCTCCAGGTTTACCGTGAAGTCAGTAAGTTTCTCCGACTCGTCCGCTTGAAATACCATTCCGACACCGGTATCCCACCCAAATCTTCCTCGGTGAAGACCGAAGCAAAGAATTCATTCAGTCAAAAATTTATATCAGGTGTGGATGCTGTTCAAAAATACTATCCTGGAAGCCCAGGTCGGTTATATTCCATGTATTAAAAAAGAGGAAGGAAGGCCAAATGACAACCGGCATGGTTAAAAAGTGAGGTGAAGGAAGCTATTAGAACTAAAAGAAAATCCTTCAGAAAATGGAAGGATCCAACTGAAGGTAATAAGAAATAGCATAAGGAATGGTAAGTCAAATGCAAAGTGCTGATAAGGAAGGCAAAGATGGATTAAAAACAAAGATTGCATTGGAAGCTAAAACATGTAGTACATTTTTTTTAGGTATATTGAAAGCAAGAAGCCAGCAAAAGAAACTGTTGGACCGCTAGATGACCGAGGGTTAAAAGGAGCACTCAGGGAAGACAAAGCCATGGTGGAGAGATTTAAAAACGTCTTTGCTTCGGACTTCGCTGAGGAAGATTTGGGAGAGAAACCGATGCCAGAAATGGTATTCAAATCTGACGAGTCAGCAAAACTGACCTGGAAGATGTAACGGAGCAACTTCACAAACTGAAGAGTAGCAACTTGACTGGTCCAGATGATATTCATCCCAGAGTACTGATAGAATTGAAAAAAAAACTTTCAGAACTATTGTTAGTAATATGCAATTTATCTTTAAAATCAAACATGGTACTGGAAGATAGGAGTGTGGTCAATGTAACAATGATTTTTAAAAAGGTTCCAGAGGTGATCTGTGAAATTATAGACTGGTGAGCCTGACTTTGGTGCCTGGCAAAATGGTAGAGACTATTTAAAAGAACAAAATTACAGAGCATATTTATACAAACAATAAAAGCAACACTGGGCCTTCAAGACTGAGACAATAGGAGTATTTTATTAACAAGTGACCCGACATATAATGCTATACACGATCCATGCTAAACCGAAATCTCATCACAAGACTGATTAACCTTCTTCTCATTTATGATCAAGCACTACCACTTTAAACCTTATGCCGAATAGGGTCTCTCTACAGTCAAAGACCAAATGTATGTTCAACCAACGTAACCTACATGTTATACCTTAATGTATTCTTCTTTGCCATGTATGTATGCACATGGAATATATATATATACCATGATCAGTTCTATATATATGTATGTTACCATGTATGTATGCACCTTAATGTAACACCACTTGTAATTTTGTTACTCGGAAATGGCAACCGCCATTACGGCAAATGTAAGCCACATTGAGCCTGCAAATTGGTGGGAAAATGTGGGATACAAATGCTACTAATAAATAAATAAATAAATAAATAGACATGAACCGTGTTTTGGCGTACAACAACGCCTGCCTCAGGGGTCAGGGTCTATATGTAATTAGTATAAAAGATGTGTTTCCAATATCTCCAATAGTAGACGGAGAAAATCTTTGCAACAAATTTGTTTTTACTAAAGCGAAGGCTAATATAGGAATTTTTCAATCTACATCGCGGCTGTCTATTTCGACAGACACTGACCCCCTGAGGCAGGCGTTGTTTTACACCGAAACACGGCCCGTGTCGGGTTACTTGTTAATAAAATACTCCTGTTGTCTCAGTCTTGAAGGCCCAGTGTTGCTTTTATTGTTTGTGTACTCTTTATGTATGCTGCTTACCTTCTCTGCTCGGTTTAGAGCATATTTATAAGCATCAGACAAAGCCAACATGGATTTACTGAAGGAAAATCTTGCCTCACCAATCTACTACATTTCTTTGAAGGGGTGAACAAACATGTGGATAAAGGTGAGCCAGTTGATATTGTGTATCTGGATTTTCAAAAGGCATTTGACAAAGTACCTCATGAAAGACTCCAGAGGAAATTGGAGAGTCATGGGATAGGAGCTATTATTCTAATGTGGATTAAAAACTGGTTAAAATATAGACAACAGAGAGTAGGTTTAAATGGTCAGTATTCTCAATGGAGAAGGGTAGATAGTCGGGTTCCCCAGGGGTATGTGCTGGGGCCACTGATTTTTAACATGTTTATAAATGATCTAGAGATGGGAGTAACTAGTGAGGTAATTTAAATTTGCTGGTGACACAAAGTTATTCAAAGTTGTTAAATTGCAAGAAGATTGTGAAAAATTGCAAGAGGACCTTATGAGACTGAGAGACTGGGCATCCAAATGGCAGGTGATGTTTAATGTAAGCAAGTGCAAAGTAATGCATGTGGGAAAGAGGAACTCAAACTATAGCTATGTGAAACAAGGTTCCACATTAAGAGGCACTGATCAGGAGAGGGATGTAAGTGAACTTGTTGATGATACATTAAAACCCTCTGCTCAGTGCGTGGTGGCAGCTAAGAAAGCAAATAGAGTGTTAGGTGGTATTAGGAATAGAAAACAAAAACAAGGATGTTATAATGCCTTTGTATCGCTCCATGATGCAACTGCACCTCAAATACTGTGTGCATTCTGGTCACCGCATCTCAAAAAAGATTTAGTGAAATTAGAAAAGGCTCAGAGAAGAGCGATGAAAATGATAAAGGTATAGAATGGGATAGTCTAGAGTGGCTAAGGATTTTCAGCTTGGAGAAAAGACAGCTGATGGGCGATATGATAGAGGGTCTATAAAATACTGAGTGGAGAAGAATGGGTAGATGTGAATCAGTTGTTTACTCTTTCCAAAACTACTAGGACTAGGGGGCATGCAATCAAGCTACAAAGAAGTCAATTTAAAACAAATCAAAGAAAATGTTTCTATACTCAATGTGTTATTAAATTCTGGAATTCATTGAGAATGTGGTAAAAGCAGTTAGTTTAGCGGGATTTAGCGGTAGAGGAATGGCCTAGTGGTTAGGGTGATGGACTCTGGTCCTGGGGAACTGGGGAACTGAGTTTGATTCACACTTCAGTCACAGGCAGCTCCTTGTGACTCTGGGCAAGTCACTTAACCCTCCATTGCCCCAGGTACAAATAAGTACCTGTATATAACATGTAAGCCGCATTGAGCCTGCCATGAGTGGGAAAGCGCGGGGTACAAATGTAACTAAAATAAAATAAATAAATAAAATGTAACTTCCTAAAAGACAAGTCTATTATTAAGATGGATTTGGGGGAAATCCACTGCTTATTTGGATAAGTGGCATAAAATGTATTGTACTGCTTTGGGATCTTGCCAGATACTTGTAACCTTGATTGGCCACTGTTTGAAACAGGATGCCAGGCTTAATGGACCTTCAATCTGTCCCAGTATGGCAATGCTTATGTTCTTATGTAGGCCATTAAGTTTTAAAGTGAGAGAATGAGTACAGATGCTGGAGTGAATGTGCTATTGAGAATTGCTAACAAAGTTCTTCAATATAGTAGGGAACCAGTATGAATATAGGGCTTGGAAGGTAGGGCTGCAATTATTTGTTTTATTTATTCTAGAAAGTATGGCCACAGTATTTGATAATCAACCCTAAATTATAAACCTGCTAGACTAGGATAGGGAGAAAGGGTTTTGCTTCCTGTTAGTTTGAGTCAAGATAGGTTAAAGGTTACTGAGAGGGATCAACAGAGATTTTCTTCGGAGACCATCCACGGGCCCCCACGCAAAAGAGACCAAAGAGTTTGAGTTACAAGAAAGTCTATAGCTAAGTAAAACTGCATTTGCACACAGCAACAAATGCGACTTTTATAGGAGAAACATAGTAAAATAAAGAATCACTTACCTGAGTTGGGTTTCTGAAAAAAGAAAAATGTCACAAAGAATCATTTCTTATGTAAGCAAGAAGTTTGACACTATAAAAAAGCTTATGCTTAAAGTTAGGGGAAAGAGAGAAAATTAATACCTATCTGATCATTTATGTGGTACTTGTTCAAAAGCTCCTGTGTGTCTCAAAATTTGAAGACATATCCTGTGGAAAAAAAAAGTTGAAAATACGTTCAGCGCACACATTTGGGAAAAAAAATCTCTTTGGTTCCAGTTAGCAATAAAATGTAATCTACAATTAATTGGTTCTGTTTATGTGAGAAAAATCCTAAATTTAGCTTTCTGTCCTCCTCCAAGCTCTGAGTTTGGAGGATGTGGATAGTTTATTTGTCCTCATTTGTTTTAAAGGAGCTGCTTGAGGTATTAGCTATGACTACTAACATCTGGTACGGTAGAGCTGCGCGTACTCTGAAACAGAGTAAGCTATTAAGACCCCAAAATGACTCTGGAGCCTCTCAACTTAGCACTGGCCACCAATGACCTAACTGGCCCCCATAAACAGTCCCCTCACTCCAGACCCAGGTAGAAAATCTTTAAAAGAAAAAAAAGAATTAAACCCTTTATGGATCTTTAGTATGGCATATGCCACATTGCAGCATTAAGAGTATGAGGGTAGTTCTATAAAGGGATGCCTATAGAGTTAGTGTAAATGTGGACACCTAGGACCCTGTTTTCTAAGTCGCGCTAGTGGCGCTCTAGAATTTTTAGTGCACGTAGATGCCTATAATATTCCAATGAGCATCTACACAGTTGCATGGTAATTTTAGCACATGCTAAAAACGCTAGCGCATCTTAGTAAACAGGGCCTCTAGATTATTAAAGAACACATATAATTATAGTATTCTACAATTTGCACATATAATTGTGTGGCCCATGTGAACGCCCATCTGCAAAGTATGTGCCACTGAATATTGGTTCATACTTACACAGTACTCAGAGAAAAGGAGAAACAGACAACAAGAGTTTTTGAATAAGAGAGGGGAATTGAAGAGCAAAATGGTATGTGAAGGAGAAGATGGTATACAGAGACAGCTAGAAGAGAGCAAAGAGAGTAAGAATGAGGAGACAGGGGATTAAAGAAGGGTAAATGAGAACATAACGGATGATAGTTTGAAGAGGAATTAGGACTGACCATGCACTTAAATGCCAAACAGTTTGATTTGAAATTATCACTCATATTTATAATTGGATCAATGAAGAGAGAGGTGGTGGGCAGATGTAAAATATAGTCTACAGTAGCTGTCCTTCTGAGGATCCACTTCACATATTTAAAGAGAATGTGTGATCAGAAGACTCCAAACTATTGAGCATCAGCTGTTCATCTGATCTTTTCTATTTCTAAATCTACTAGAGTATCTCCTTATCTTTCCCAATTACATTGGCTTCCATGGAAGCCTGGATCTGGTTTACAGTTTATTGTTTGCTTTTTAAACTTTGAAATGGGCAGGCTCCAAATTATATGCATGAGATTAATACTTTACAACACCTCTCTCTCTCTTTTTTTTTTTTTGCTTACCCTAATCCTAAAGGAATAAGATTTAAAATATTGTTTAACTCATTATTTTCCTATCGGGCTTAATTCATTGGAACAAATTACCTCTTTCTTCATGATCTACCATGAATTATACTAATGTTAGAACAGATTTGACGTCTTTTTATTTCAGAAATTTCTTTTGAATCATTAGATGTTTGTATTTTATTTTATTTGCAATTAATAATTCATTTTTATTTATTTTATTACTATACTTTCTAATTAGCTGATCCATTATCTTGTCTGTAATCCACATAGATCTTCATTGAGGTAATTGTGGAATATAAGAATGAACTGTTATGTTTGGGTGATGTGTGTTTAGAGTTAAACACTAGCACTAAACACCAACTAACACTCCAGGTCAAAAAAAGCATCTTTCTTTCTTTCTAGCTGGTATATAGCAGTGCAAAACTTAAGGTGCATTAAGCACAAAGTCTATGTGGTACATGTAGAGATCGTGCCCAGCCTCTTCCCTTCAGAGAGAGAAAAACACAGAAACAGAGAAAAATGAAGGCAGATAAAAAAAACAAACCATATGGCCTATCTAGTTTGCCCATCCTATCATCTACCATTCCTCTCAATTGCCTCATGCTTTCTTGAATTCAAATACACTCTTCATCTGCACTACCTCCACCGGGAAGCCATTCCACATATCCATCACCCTTTCCATGAATAAGTATTTCTTTCGGTTACTCCTGAGTCTGTCCCCTTTCACCTTCATCCAATGCTCCCTTCATTCCAGAACTTCCTTTCAATTGAAAGAGACTCACCTTCTGTGCATTTATTTATTTACTAGTAAAAATGGCCCGTTTCTGGCGGTGATGAAACGGGCGCTAGCGGGCAGGGGACTCCCTTCCCCTCCCCTTACGTGTGTCTCCCTGGTGGTCTAGAGGTACCTGTTCGGTGGGGGCAGGAAAGAAAGAGTCCCCTCTTTCCTGGCCGTAGCGGTGGTGGTAGCTTCCTTGCTGTATCGTGTGTGAGTCTGGCTCTCGGCGTTTCAAAATGGCCGCCGAGAGTTGAAGTCTTGCGATGCAGCTTGAACTCTCGGCGGCCATTTTGAAACGCCGAGAGCCGGACTCCCACACGATGCAGCAAGGAAGCTACCACCACCGCTACGGGCAGGAAAGAGGGGGCTCTTTCTTTCCTGCCCCGACCGAACAGGTACCTCTAGACCACCAGGGAGACACGAGTAAGGGAAGGGGAGGGGAGCAGGGAGGTGACAGGGGGGGAGGGACGTTGCTGAGGGTGAGTGTGGTACCGTGGGCGGGGCGGTAACTTCTAAGGGGCAGGGCTATGTGGCGAAAGGGGCTGGGTTGATGTGGACGTCGTGGGCGGCTGGGATTTTTTTGAAATCCGCGTGTTTCCCTACTGCTCCCCGTGCGTTAATTAGCCTTGTTTTCGTGTTCCGCCCTCGACGTCATCACATGTGACGCGAGGGCGGGGCATGAAGATGTTGTGGTGGCTTCACCACCATGAAACCACGAACCGGTGTGTGAGTGACTTCAGTGACGTCAGTGTCCTCAGAACATTGAGGGTGCGTTTTATTATAGTAGATGACATTTATATCCCACATTAACCCAAGTAGACCTCAGGTTCAATTTGGCTTACATAACAATTAGAAAAGCAAGAATATGTTCAAAATATGTGAACAGAAAGTAAAATACATCATATAATGATGTAACCTTGCATTATAATTTGTAATATTTTTGTTTCCTCATTAAACTTGGATTGTCATTTGTTGTTATTCCTGTCTCATTTAATTGTAAATTGCTCCATTGGTCTGGCTGAAGAACAGTATATAAAGATGTTCATTAAACTTAAACCAGAATTATATAACTGTAATGATGGCTTTCCCAAGAGAACAGGATCCTACAGTCACACAAGTAATGGTGTCCTCTGACAAAAACACAGATGAATCTGCTCTCCAGAGCCCAGAAAAATCTAGAAATGTGTTTCTGAGCATGTGCAGAGTCATTCCCCCACCCCCCTCCCCAATTGGTCTAGCTGCCCTTTATGCTTCATTGGTATTTAAATCTCCCCTCTCCCGCTTTTCTTCCAAAGTATATATATTGAGATATTTAAGTCTGTCCCTATTCACTTGCCCCTGGCTTCTATATATGGAGCTCAAAATTGCATGTGCAATTTATTTGAGTAACGAGCTAATTAGTTCCAACTGGGTGCTAACAATCAATTGTTGGTTATAATTGGCAACAATTTGGATTTACACGTGCATCTTGCTAAGCACTATTCTATAATGATGTGTATGTTAATCTTTTAGCATGCAACTGAAAAGGGAATGAAGCATGGGAGGAGCATGGGCAGGTCACGGATGTTCACTAAGATGTGTTCACAATTATAGAATCAAAGGGATCCACACCTAATTTATGCATGAAGATTTACACCAGGTTTCATTTGGTGTAAATCCTCATACCCAAAGTTGGGCGTGAATCCTAGTCTATAAACGATGCCCAACTTGGAGCATCACTTATAAAATAACACTCAACACTTTTTGTTTTTGGTGCACACATTTGGGTTTCATTTACTGAATCTAGTCCTTTATGACGAAGACCACTGACCATTTTAGTAACCACCCTCTGGTCTGACTCCATCCTGTTTATATCTTTTTGAAGGTGTGGTCTCCAGAAGTTTACACAATACTCTAAATGAGTTCTCACCAGAAACCTTTAAAGAGGTATTATCACCTCCTTTATCCTGCTGGCCATTTTTTCCCCTGTTTACCCAAGCATCCTTCTAACTTTTGCTTTCTCCTTTTCTACCTGTTTGACCACCTTAAGATCATCACATATAATTACCCAAGTCCTATTCTTATTTCATGCACAGAAGTACTTCAACCCCTAAACTGTACCACTCCCTCGGGCTTTTGTAGCCCAAATATATGACCCTGTATTTTTTTGATTTAAATCTTAGCTGCCAAATTCTGGACTATTTTTTTTGCTAGGTCCCTCCTCATGTTATTCATGCCATCAGTTATCCAATTGCAGATTTTGGTATCATCTGCAAAGAGGCAAACTTTACCAGACAGCCCTTCCACAATATCACTTACCAACTTGATAAAAAGAATCAAACCAAGAACTGATCCTTGCAGCACACTACATTTAACATCTCTTTCCTCAGAGTGAGCTAAATGTAGCATGGGTACCAAATAGTGCAGGTTTGCCCATGCTATTTTCCAAGGTATGTAATGTGAGCCCTGGAGCAAACTGATAGCTACATTACCTGCAGCAGAGCAACATGACTCCCAAAAGTACCACACCCTAAACACATCTGATCTGATCTCCCTTGACCAAGAATTATCTTTCCAACACAAGGCCCACCCAGAAAGGAACCTCCAATCAAGAGCTCCCCCATATAAAGAACCCAAGAGAAGTTCTCACTTGAGCCCCCCCCCCCCAACACACACACCAATTGTCATGCTCTCCCTAAAGGAGCAACCCCCCTGAGCCATAAGATCTCCTGATACCCTAACCCCCAGGACTCAACCTGGGTATTACCTGATAGTCTTGCACAACAGGGCAGGAGCAATCCTCCTCTGCTCCTGCCCCATCTAAGTACGGGTTTAAAAATGGCATCAGTGAGAACCTAGCAATAGTCTTGAATCAGTGGGTCTGTTAGAGGATCTGAGTGACAGCATACAACAGAGAGGGTCAAAGTACACACAAAAAAAAGCAATCCAGAAATAAATCATAGCAGGCTTTCAAGAAAAGGTACAAGTGTGCTTTATTAATGACCCCATTAATAAAGCACACTTGTACCTTTTCTTGAGATCCCACTGTGCTTTTTTCTGGTTTAAAGGATCTGAGTGAGACTGATCATAAGACTTTCTTGATGCAATACAGCCGATAGTCAAAACCATTTAACTGGCCAGGAATGTTATCTGACCAGTTAAATGGTACTTAGCCGGCTATCTGACGATATTCAGTGGAAGATAGCTGGCTATGTCCTGCTGATATATTGCCGGTTAGTGCTTAGCGGATAGCCACCAACTTTTAGCACATTGTCAGTAACGTTTTGTGACCATATCTCGCCGCGTGAATAGCAGGTCTGTTTTTGTCTGCGATGAACTTAGCTGGCCAGTGCTCAATAACAACTTGGCCGACTGTGGGGTCCTTTTACAAAAGTGCGCTGAAAAATGTTTTGCGGTAGTGTAGGCGCGGGATTTAGGCATGTGCAAAATCATTTTTCAGTGCACCTGTAAAAATGGCCTCTTTTTTTTTTTGTAGAAAATGGACGTGCGGCAAAATCAAAATTGCCGTGCATCCATTTTGGGGCTCAGACCTTACCACCAGCCATAGACCTAGCAGTAAAGAATTTGGGCTGTAATGACCTACGCGCACCAGATGCCACTTGGTGCGCGTGTGCCAGAAAATAAAAAGATATTTTTCAGACACGCGTAGCGGACATGCAGCAAAATTGAAATCACCGCAAAGGCCAGGCGGTAACTCCAAAGCATCTATGCGGCTTAGTAAAAGGGGCCCTATGTTCTTTGTGGTCAAACATAAAATGGATATTCAATGTCAATCACCGGAAACAGCACGGCATTGAATATTCACGCTCAGTGTTGACAGTGGGAGGCAGCCCGGCTACCTCCCACGGTCTGAATATCAGGCCCAATGTCACTACACCTTATCACTTCCTCTTCTCCCCCCATGACCTATCCCTATAAGTGTGGGCTGGTTTTATCATGTGGGGGTAGTCATTAATTTGAGTCCATTCTAACACACAATAATACCTAAGCTAGCTACTTAAAGCACTTTAGAGGTATTTTGGCACATATGTTGCCTTTATGACTTTCTTGCCTTAGCACCATGTTACAAAATGATCCTTCTTGAAAATGCGAAGGAAAAAATATGCTCATATCAGACTTGTTCAAAGAATGACTCTATCTTGTATTTCCCACCGTTTCTTTTGAAAAGTTATTTGACTGCTTGAATAAATACATCAATAAAATTTCATAGAGTTTGTGACTAATGGCTTTCATGTCAAAGTACTGCTTGATTTTTCTCTAGAGGATACTATGAATGAAGTAAGTACGTGGTCACAAATCCATCTACACTATAAGGTTTAAGCAAGGAAGTAAGAGAGTTTGGAGGGGGGGGGGAAGGGCAGTGTGTTGGGAATAGAATGAAGATTATGTTGTCTACATTTGTGGTTTATGTTTATTAGAATACTGCTGGTTTGTAGCTTACTTTGGTTTCCTCAGAAATTTTTGGTTTGTGGGTTAGTTCCAGTAGTGTAATTTGTGTAATACCCTCAGTAAAAATAGCTGATTGTAGGAAAAAAGCAATACAGTTTCAAGAAAGCACATTTATTATAGTGTCAGTTTCCCACATGGAAAACAAAAACATGGACAGGTAATCAATTATAAAAAGAGTTTGTTGTGCTTTTGACTAACAAATGATTGAGGCTATTTATATGTTATAGTGCAATGGTGGTTATTTATATAATCTTTAAAATCTGGAATATGAAAACAGAGAAGGCCATCTAACCTGTCCAGTTTCATACCTGGTACAATCCAATTATTAGGGTCCACAGGAGTCCAATGTTTAAGGTTTATTCGAGGTCATACACAGATCCTTGTTTCTGGATTTGATTTTTGTAGGGGACATGCCTCCTTTACTTTTTTTGTTACAATCCAATTATTAAAATAGGCTAATTGGTATTTCACTGCAGCTGTGAGCACTAAAGACACTACAGAATTTTAATACTATTACTTAGATCTTTATGGTGCCTTTAATATGATGTGATATATATTGATATGTATCTGTTTGTGCATGTATATCTTTTAGGGATAGGATGTAATTTACATGAAATGTCATTCACTGATAATATGCACACTCCCTTAAAGAGTGTGTACTAAATGGAAAGAAGGTGTACTGGTTCCCCAAACTGTCCTGGTGCTCCCTAGCCAGTCAGGTTTTCAGGATATCCACAATGAATGTTCATGACAGTTATATGCATGCACTGCTTCCACTGAATGCAAATTTCTCATTAATATTCAGTGTGGATATTCTGAAAACCTGACTGGCTGGGGAGCCTCCAGGAGAGGTTTGGGAACCACTGTGGTAGTGTGTGCCTGTGCACTATGGTCTAGATTCTATATATGGTGGCTGAAAAATGTACATGGTAAAAAATACGCCTAGACGTATTCTCTAATGTATGACTAAATGTTATAGAATAAGCTCAAATTTTTGTGCGGTATATAGAATATGCTGAGCGCCTCTCCATGCAACCAAATGTGTATCAGGATTGATGTACGCTTCCAGGAACAGGCCCAGGAAAAGATTCTCTTGCAAACTTCAACAGCTGCCACCCTGATTTCAATTACCTTGTCTCAACAGACACTGCACTTCTGCTTGTGAAGTCACCAAGTATCCCATGGTGATGAGCTACTACCATCTCTCCGAAGAAAAAAGGAATCGGTGAAAAAGCCATCTGTGCCTATATTGCTGGGAGCAATGGCACTTCGTTACCAAGTGTCTACACAACGAGTGAAATAGTCACAGTAAAAGAAACAAATTATTCCCATCAATTTCTAAGCAGCTTGTAGATGAAGGGAAAAACAACAGTTTGAAGTGTCTGTATAAAAATGATAGAAGCCTAAAAACAAAAGATGGGAGAGTTAGAATATATAGCATAAAATGAAAAGGTAGATATAATAGGAATTTCTGAAACCTGGTGGAAATAGAACAATCAAAGGGACACTGTGATATCAAGGTACAATTTAAATTACAATGATAGAGTGGATCAAATTGGAGGGGGGTTGCACTATATGTTAAAGAGAGAATTAATTCAAAGTAAATATTCTGCATGAAACAGCAGCAGGAAATTCTTATAGATAGAAATTCTATACATGAAGGGAAATGGCGTACTGGTAGGGCTACACTACCATCCACCAGGATAGAATGAACAGATGAAGAAATTAGGAAAGCTAGCAAATTGGGCAACAGTACAATAATGGTTGATTTCAGTTACCCCTCTTTTGACTGGATAAATGTCGCATCAGGGAGTGCTAGGGAGGTAAAATTCCTAGATGTAATAATTGACTGCTTCTTAGAGTAACTATTCCAGGAACCCGCAAGAAGGGGGAACTATTTTAGATCTAGTCTTTAGTGGAATACAGGGATTAGTATGAGAGGCAATGGTGTTAGGTCCACTTGAAAAAACAGTGATCATAACATGATCAAATTTGTGCTAATTTCTAAATGTCACTTAGGAAATCTACTGTAGAAGTATATAAGTTTTTAAAGGGTGACTATGATGAAATGAGAATAATGAAGCAAAAAGGATCAGCTGCAAAGGATAGGACTTTAAATCAGACATGAACATTGCTTAGAAATACCATCTTGGAAGCCCAGATTAGATGTATTCCACATATTAATAAAGGTGGCAAGCAGAGCAAACGACAGCCAGCATGGTTAAAAGTTGAAGTGAGAGAGGCTATTAGAGACAAAACATCTTTCAAAAAATGGAAAAAGGATCCAAATAAAGAAAATAAGAAGCAACATAAGCACTGGCAAGTTAGATATAAAGCATTGAAAAAGAAGGCTAAAAGAGAATACGAAGAGAAACTTACCACAGAAGCACAAACTGGAAGACGTACTGAACCAAATTGACAAATTAAAGAGTTGTAAGTCACCTGGACCAGATAGTATGCACCCAAGGGTATTGAAAGAATTCAAACATGAAATTGCTGATCTGCTGTTACTGATCTGTAACCTGTCATTAAAATCATCTGTAGTACCTGAACATTGGAAGGTGGCCAATGTAACGCCGATTTTTAACAAAGATTCCAGGGATGATCCGGAAAATTGAAAACTTTGACTTTAGTGCTAGGCACATCCATTACAACACAAGCTGACTCCAAGACCTGGGAGCTCTAGAGCACTCCTATACCCAAACAGAATTTAAATGCTCACAACCAAGCCACTGCCCAAAATTATCTCAGCCTTCAATACAGTGCCACAACACCATGGCATGGAGCTCCCTGGGCCACAAAATGCTGCCTCAGTGATTCAAAAAACATTGATACTGAAACAAGGAACTTGATCAGCCCAACTATAGAAACAAACCCAACCTCAAAACAGCATATACAAAAGGTAAAATACAGATACTCAAAGTGATATTAAATTACCTGACACCTGCTGAACCCACACCCTCCATCCCACATTTCAACACCAAGCTCCTCTCTTCACCCTTCCTGTGCAAACATCCTTCTCCTACAAATTTGGTCATTTGGTCATTTAGGGCACCTTTTGGTCACTTAGGGGCCCTTTTACTAAAGGGTGATATGGCTACAGCTCGGATAACATATGGGAAATCAGCTATACCACTGGGCACACCCAGCGTAGCACGTGCAACTTAATTGTTTAAAAAGCTAATCAGTGGGGCGCTGCTGAGCCTGCATGTAATCGGATGGGGTGGCACTGCTGAGCCTGCATGCAATCAGACGTATGCTGCAGGAGCTCCTCTGGGGTATTTCTTTGATTTAAAAATTATACAGACTGATTTCGAGAATCTTATCTCTGACTACCATAAATCGGTTTTCAGACTTCACTTCTTTGATGTTGGTAAGGAAACAAAACAAGATTGAGGCAGCTTCTGGCAACAAACACCTCAAGCCTGATCCTCCTTCACCCAACAAGATGGCGGCAGTGAAGGACAGAGAAAAAGATCTGGATGAGGCCCAAGCTGTCGTAACAGTCCTCACAGAATTAAGAATCATCAAGGATATAATTTCAACCAATTATTCTGTAATTACAGATTTGCAATTGCGCCAATTGCAGGACCATCAACATTGCTTGAACATTTTAGAGCAATACACCAGAGCACTAGAAGTGAGGTCGACCACCATGGAGGCAAATTCTAAACAGATTCAGCAACTGAATGCTGAGTTAGAGGACTTAAACAATCAGAACCCTGCCGCAGTAATATTAAGATAATTGGTGTGCCATAAACTATTGATTTAGATAGCTTGTTTGCAATCTGTGATAAATTGTTCAAAGAAACGCTGGCTTTGCACTTTGAATACCCATTATAGATTGAGCGCATTCATAGAATAGCATCCGGTAGCCTGAATCCTACCTCAAAATTCCCCAGACCAAAATTCTGCAATATCAACAGGTTCTACAGATTCTCATGGCTACCCAAATCAAAGCGTCTATTCAATTGCAAGGCTATAAATTGTTCATCTCACCTGATTTGAGTAAAACCATGGCCGCTAAAAGGAAACAGTTCCTGGCCATGAGGCCCAACTTGAAATGCATCAATGCACAGTATGACTTGTTTTACTCTGCAAGACTGTGGGTTACTATTAATAATACAACCAAAATTTTGATGACCCGTTGGATCTTAAGAGCTACCTACACCAACAAGGTCTTCTCAATATGTATCCCTAACTGACTTCTTTCTTACTCTTACAGCATATCCTTTTCTTCTCCTGCTATGGAGACATATTGCAGGTGTTTGTATGTTACCCTGATGATTTTATATATCATGAGGACCCTCTCTCCTTTTACTTGATCAGTCTACTGTCTTATATCTGCAATGTTTCTTGTGCTAATAAATGATGGTTATAAGATATATTATTTTCTGCATGTATCATGTTATATTACTGTTTCATATTCAGTTTGTTAAAATGACTTGAGTGTTTGCCCCATGGAACTTTGCACAGCTCTGGCCCTGCTTCTCAGTGACACATGTTGTGGTTATTATGTGGTGGCAGATGGTTAGTTTTTATTTTTCTTTTGTTTCTAGGTTTTAGTGTGTTGGATGCCTTATGGAGACAGACCTTGTTCTTTCTTTTGTTGTTTTGGGGGTTGAGTGTGAACGTTGTGACTGCTTGTGAGATTGAGTTTGCTGGATGGGAATATTCCATTGAAGCTGCTTATTGTTTTTGACTGATATGTCTTTAAACATAGTTTCACTCAATGTGAATGGCTTGAACAATCCTATCAAGCAAAAAAAGATTTTAAATTATCTTGCAAAACTCCACTCAAATGTGGCATTGGTTCAAGAAACTCATTTGAACTTCAGAGTCTCAAAAATTGAGAAGGGATTGGGTGCATCATGTTTACTATTTGACTGCCAAGGCAAAACATAATGGGGTGGCCATTTTGAGTTCAAAGCAGTTTTCTGCACAAACATATCACTTCACCTCTGATCTGGAGGGGAGATGGGCTACGGTTGTTTTAGCTTTGCCTCATCTTACCCTTCAGGTCCTCACTGTTTATGCTCCTGTTAAGGACTACCCTTATTTCTTCTTAAATTTGTTTTTGCATGCCCAATTAGATCCTGCTATACCACTTTTTGCTGGTGGTGATTTTAATCTGTATCTGGATAGAAATAGATTATCACATACTCAACATCATTCACTGTACTGTATTGCAATCTCTAATTACTGAATAGAAGCTGGTTGATCCCTGGATGCTTCTCAATCCTACACAAAGAGACTGCATTCACTTCTCTGCACCTCATGGGTCATATTCAAGAGCAGACTGTCTTGATCGTCATTATGCATAACATATTAGATACAAAGAATCATGGTATCTTAGCATCAGACCATGTGACAGTGAATCTAGTGCTCCATATTGCACCCTGTGCACCAAAAGGATCACACTGGTGACTTAACTCATCTCTACTTCAACTAGAATGATTTTTGGGACCTTGTGACTAAAATGATTCAACGGGTTTTTTTTTTTAGGATAATGCCTCTTCTCCAGTCTCCACTGCATTGAAATTGGACACAATGAAAGCTGCACTTTGTGGTGCTATAATAAACTCTGTTGCCAATCAGAAAAAAACAGTTACTGCTCAAAAGAACCAGTATGAATTAGATATAAGAAAATTGGAATTATCCCATGCTGCTTCTTCTGATTCTAAGATTTATAATAACTTACTTAATCTTAAATATGACTATAATAAGCTCTGTTCAAAGGAGGCTGCATCTCATGTCTTTCGCATAGCTTCTCATTACTACCATGGAGAAAATAAAAGTAGCCATTTGTTGGCATCTTACCTAAAATCAAAATCTGCTCAAGAACATATAGCTGCTATTTGGATGCCTACTGAGAATGTCGTCACTTCCAATTCTGACATCTCCAATCAGTTTGTACAATTTTATAAAGAACTATACACATCAGAATGTTCTCAAGATCCAGTGCTGATCGATCAATTCTTAGCAGTGTTTCCTCCCTCTTTGATGTGGGCAGTACCTATTCAACTTCTGAAACACCCAATAACTGCTAAAGAATCACCCAAACGATCAAATCTCTAAGTTCCAATAAAGCTCCAGGCATGGATGGTTACCCAGTGGAGTTCTTTAAATGTTTTCAATCCATTTTGACACCTCACTTATTAGAACTTTTCCACTCCATCCAATAGATAGGGATGGGCTGGAGTGTACATTTTAAGGGGCTTCGATGTTAGCTTCAGAACTTAGTACAAGAACAGTACTGGGCAGACTTCTATGGTCTGTGCCCTGAGAATGACAAGGACAAATCAAACTCTGGTATACATATAAAGTATCACATACCATGTAAAATGAGTTTATCTTGTTGGGCAGACTGGATGGACCATACAGGTCTTTATCTGCCGTCATTTAGTATGTTACTATGTAACTGCAGCACGTACTTTTGGGAGGCCATGATAGTGATTTTCCTTAAACTCAAATGAAACCCACTGGAAACTAAAAATGACTGTCTAATATCTATAATTAAAATTGAAGCAAAAGTATATGAAAGATCGTTGTTACCAGATTGGAAAAAGTCTTACACACCATTATACACCCGGATCAATCTAGATCCATTGCAGGGAGGAACTCCTTCTCTAATAGCAGACTCTTGCTTCATATTCTTCATGAATCATCTACTTCTGTGATACCTCAAGCAGCTTTATTCTTAGACACTGAGAAAGCATTTGACAGGGTCGAATGGCCATACCTGTTGAAAGTTCTTACCTGGCTTGGATTTGGCCCTGTCATGATTCATATGATCTCTAAACTCTATGAGGCACCAATTGCTTGTATATAGACCAATGTCATGCTTCAGAATTCAGTTTGTTGTAGGGGACACACCAAGGGTGCCCATTATTGCCTTTGGTCTGTCAAGGATTCAGGGATGATGAGCCCTTGGACTGCAGCCAGGGCTGCAGCAGACAAGTCCTCTGAGATGGCACAGGCACAAAGTAGAGGAGAGCCAGATGCTGAATCCAGACAAGGCAGACAAAGAACTGGATCCAGACACCAAAGGAACAACCCAAACAAGACACACAACATGACAAATAAGCAGTGCACACTCAAAGCAAAGTAGAAACAGAACCTGGCTAAAGCAAAAAACAGGAACGGAGCTTGACTATAGCAGGAACCAGGAACAAAAGGAAGGTCACTTATACGGACTGCAAGCCCAAACTGGCACCCAAAGAAACAGAACTGAATCCCCTAAGCAAATATTAACCAAGCAGTGCACAGACGCTGCATAAAATAGAGCCACAAACAAGAGGTCAAAAGACCATACACACAGGCACAAAGTAACTGAAGGGGAAAAGACAACCCCACACATTCTCACATAGTAAAATCAACAAGTAAAAGGTTAAATGGAATCCACACAGGGAAGCAGCTCAGGGCTGTGCTTTGAACTACAGCTATACAGAACAGCAGTCCTAACAAACAAACAGAAATCACACAGGAAGGTAACTCAGGGCTGTGCTTTGAACTACAGCTATACAGAACAGCAGTCCTAACAAACAAACAGAAATCACACAGGGAGGTAATTCAGGGCTGTGCTAGTAGTCCCAGCTAAATGGAAGAGCAGTCCACTTATGCCACACAGAGAGGCAGCTCAGGGCTGAGTTAGTCACCACAGTTAAATGGAAGAACCAGGGGCGTAGCCAGACACCCAATTTTGAGTGGGCCTGGGCCCAAGATGAGTGGGCAGAACCCCACCCCATCCCACAGGTGATTTGGTCTCTCCTGCATGCCATATGGTCTCTCAAACATCCCCCCTCTCTCGCATCTTTTAAATAGCAGATTTTCACCAGCGGCGAGCAGCAATTAATGCATGCTGCTCATGTTGGCCCCACAGCCTTCCCAGTGATGCAACTTCCTGTTTCCGCATAGGCGGGAGTACATCAGAGAAGGCTGTGGGAGCGGTGCGAGCAGTATGTATCAGTCACTGCTTGCTGCAGGCGAAGATCTGCTATTAAAAGGTACGCAGGAGGAACTGTTGTTGGGAGTTTTCAGCTAGTGGGACTTGGAATCTCTGCCAGCCACATCATAAGTGTGCTGCTACTGGGTGGGACTGAGCCCAAAGTAGGTGGGCCTGGGCCCACCTAGGCCCACCCTTGGCTACGCCACTGGGAAGAACCACCCACTCAAACTCAAACAGAAACCAGACAGAGAGGAAGCTCAGGGCTGTGCTAATAGCCACAGCTAAACGGAAGAACCATCCACTCAAACTCAAATAAAAACCTCACAGAGAGGACTCAAACAGAAAGCACACAGAGAAGCAACTCAAGGCAGGGCCACTTGGCCATTCTAAGGTAAAGGGAAAATACACAAAGAAGCAACTCAAGGCTAGGCCACATGGCCACTCAAAGGGTAAAGAGAAGGCACTCATAAGAACACTCAGGGCTGTGCCACACAGCCACTCAGCTTCAAACATAGAAAAGTAATTCACACAGGTACAAACAAGAACCACACCCAAAAACAAAACAGGGCTGTGCCAGGAAGCACAGCTAACAGAAAGGTAATTCATTCATGTTAAGAAGCAAGGCTGTACCACACAGCCACTCAGATTCAAACATCAAATATAGCAAGAAAAGGATAAGGGGAACCACACAAAGGAAGCAAGGCTGTGCCACACAGTCACACACAAACAAGTAATACACATAGGTTCTAACAAGAACCACACCCACACAGAAACAGTACACAGCTGTGCCTGGAAACAAAGCTAACAGAAAAGTAATTCACTCAGGTTCAAACAAGAACCACACACATAGTATTTATTATTTATAGTGTGTGTCTATATTTGCCTGATGAAGGCATTGTGTCAAAACTTGGCCAAGTCTGCATGCTGACTGAAGAGAACTGGACTACCAGGGAAATTATGGCAGGCTCTGTAAAATGGTGGTAGGGCACTTTGGTGGGGTGAAGGGGCTTGATCGTGGGGTGGGGGAAGTGATCAGAGTAGCAGTGTGACTTATTATGTCTGGTATGGACATGATTTATTTACATGTTGCATTTATTATACGAAGTATTTATACTTGCCATCTGTTATCTCTCATATTGAAGAATCTGCTGGTAAAGTATTGGTGATGTCCTTTTTTTTTTTGCATATGCTTATGTTTTTTAATTGTTTATATTTAGTCTTTTATTATTTATCAGTTTTTTATTTATGTGTGTTTTTAGGCCCTTGATGAAGACAGGGCCGGTGCTGGGTCTCTGCTGCCCCCACCTGCAAACTATTGGTTGGTTTCCCCCCTAGTCCAGCATCTACTTTCTCTCTTCTCCCTCCCCCACTTCTCCCACCCTACATTCTTTTTCAGCCCAGTGCCTTAAAAGGTGAAGAAGAAAAGTTGTTGTTTTTTTTTTTTGCTTGACAGCTTTTTTAATTTATTTGAAAGCTTCCCATATGTAGATATAAATATCATGAAATAAAATTGAATATCACTAAAAACTGCTTTAAAAAATTAATGTAACTGGTGGAAACAGCACTAATAAAGGCTATATTTTGTGCTCCTTTTTCTACACTGTTCTATACAATACAGTAATATATGGCCAAATTTCAGTGAGGATATACTGTTTACTGATGGGTTCATCTTAACTGTTGTTGTAATCTGCCTTGGGAAGCCTAGTGTTATAAAGATTGGAAGTAAAATTAAACTCTCCTTTCATTGGGGCACATGGAATCGCATCTTCATCTCATCTCTTTTGTACAAATGGATTATTCTCTTTTGAGCATGTTTCAAGGACAAGTGGTTTTCATAAGTCAAAATAATAAAAAAAAAATATTTTCTTTCATGGAAATCTCTTATTCGTTTTAACATAACTAAATGGTCTTTAAGCCCCTAATGCAGTCCATTGGTTTCCTTATATTTTGTCCTTCTGATGACTTATACTGTGCCAAAACCTGCCCCCGCCCCCCCACACACAGTAATGTTGCCATCTCCCTCCAGCATACTAGAGCCCTACCTTGCCATCCACCCTGATAGTGTAGTGGCCTTAGCGGCTGCGGGACCAAGAAAGAATCCCAATCTTTCCTGCCCACTGCCGCTACTCCATCTCCAGCGCTCTCTTCTTTTCTCTTCTGTGTTGTAGGCGCCACCACCGTGTTTTCCGAAAATAGCTGCCAAGACCTCAGCAGCCGGCCCTGGATGACGACATTGTGTTGAAACATGGCCAAGTCAGGTCATTGCATAATAAAACTGTGTGTGGCAAACCTATGATTGTCCTGTCCTTTTCTAGACCACCTTTGCTGTACTTTGCCGCTTGTGTTGATATTGCAGAGTGTTTTCTCTTTTGCATTGCTGAGAGTGGTGCGAGTTTACCACTAGGGGTATCGATTTGGAGATGGCACTGGCAGGGAAGGAGTGGCTGGGGATTGCTCCTGGACTTCTAGGGAAATTATGGTAGGCCCTCTAAGATGATTTGATGGGAGCTCTTTGGGACCATGGGGAAAGGAGAAAGCCATTGGGGATGAGATTTGATACATCGCCTTTCTGTGGTTATAATCAAAGCAGTTTACATACTATATACTGGTAGTTATTTTGTACTTGGGTCAATAGAGTCACAAAGTGCTGAAGTGGGAATTGAACCTGGTTCTCAGTCATTGAACTAACCAATAGACCGTTGGTTCCCAAACTTGGTCCTGGAGGCACCCTTTCCAGTCAGGTTTTCAGGATATCATGAGAGAGATATGATGCATTGGAGGCAGTGCATTCAAATCTTTCTCATGAATATTTTTTGTGGATATCCTGAAAACCTAACTGGCTGTAGTTCCTCCAGGACCAGGTTTGGAAACTACTGCATTAGACTACTCCTCTAGGCTTGATTGGGGTGGGGAGTTTGACCAAGTGGTGGGGGAAGTAATCTGGGGGAGGTAGGGGGCTTGACCGGTGGGGTGGGGGGGGGGAGAAAGTTGGGAGAGTGGTGGTGGATTGTGTTAAGGGCTGCAGCTTTTGAGGCCTGATTCTCCCAGGCCGCTGGAATAAATAACACTGCTTGTGAGGTGACTGTTATACCACAAGTTGGTGACTCCAGTGCTAAATGAAGGTATTGTAAAAGCTCACAATTTACTGCACCTTGATAACTTGCCCCCTCATAATAATTGTCTAATTGTCTTGATGTTATTACTATTTTAATAAATTTTTGGTCCACATAGAAATGATAACAATTCAAAGAATAAGCATATTTTTAAATAAATAAATGTATTGTTTCAGGTTTCACTAGAAATATATTATAAGGATGTGGAAATATATAATCTTTAGATTGTTGGAATAAGGGAACCCTCACAGCCTAAACTGTGGGGGTAATAACATTGACTGATGACAAAGTCAGTCAAATATAAGGAGAAAAACTGGGATAGGAAAGGGGGTGGGCAGAGCAGAAGAGGGTAGGCAGGTTAGCAACAGAAAAGGAAGAAAAAGATTGGTTAAAAAAGGAAGGAAGGGGATTGGTGGAAGAGGGAGAGGCTGAGATAGGGCAAACAGGTTTTGGCGCGCAAAAGTTATTAAGTGGGAGGGTAGGAGAGGGTGAGGGTGGATAGAGGGGAATTTGATGAATTTTTGTGAAAGAAAACCGTTTTTTACCTGAGGGGTGACCGGGAAGGAGCTGGAGAGAGGCTTCGAGGTGGCATAGCGTAGCGCGAGATTACTTCCGGTTTCGCGCTGGGGAAACCGTTGCGGAGTTGCAGGACGCTGAGAGGCAAGAGGAGTCGGCGGTAAGGACGAGCAGGAGGGGGGCGGACTTCGGAGAGAGGTGAAGGAGTGGGCGGTGACGCGAACTAAGCAGGAAGTGGAGCGGGGAGAGCGGAGGAGGGCTGATTTGGCGATTGTTGTACGAGTAGGGGAAGAAGAAAGGGCAGTGGCGATTGAATTTTGCATGGGGAAGTGGGGGTCGTGGTAAGGGAAGATCGGAGAGTTCGGATAAGGTTGGGGCAGGTGTTGGTGACACGATTGGGGAGGGGGCGGGGCCAGAGCGGGTTGCAGTGGACAGTAATGCTGTCGGGTAGTGGGAGCTGCATTATTTGATTAATTTAGAGTGGGGGAGGGGTATGGTTGTACTTTGGAGGGGGAATTGTCACAAGAAGTGAATTGTAGGGGAAAAAGGGGGCTTGAGTTTGGGGTACACATAAAGGGGAAGGTATGGGGTTTATTTAGAAAACTTAAGTGGTGTGATTGGGAGACTTGGTTATTGGGGAAGTGGAGTAGGGGTGGTTGGCAGGGTTTGTGGGGCACAGTGCGGTGGTGTGATTGGGATACTTTGGGTGTGTTGGTGATGATGGGTCCCAAGAAAGTGGGGAAAGGTGGGGGAAAAGTGAGCGGCAAGAAGAAAAATTGTATGGGAGGGGTAGTTGCTGGGGGTAGGGGTATGCATATGGTGAGTGAGGGGGCGGGTGTAGTAGGGGCCCGTAGGGGACCGCTAGTGGATATGGGGTGTCAAGTGGGCCAGAGCCTGGAGCAGGAGAGAGCTGCATGGATGGAAGGAGGTGCTCCTGCAGGACCTGGCCTGAGTGGTGGTGCTCGGCTGCGAGAGGCAGCACTAAGCGGTGTCGAAGCTGGTGAAGATCCACTGGAGGGGCCTTCTATGGGGAGTGTGACTGGTGAGTTGGAGGAGTTTGGTGCAGCTGTGTATGGAGTGGGGAGAGAGGGAGTGCAGTTGCGGGAGGGGATTCGGGGGAGGAGTGGAAGGGAAAAAAGCGTGCATGGTCGGGGTTTGCGGAAGAAGTTAAAGAATAAAAAATTTTTGCGTAATTTGTGTCATGTGGTTAAAAGATTGGAGAAGGACAAAAGGCAGCGGAAGAGAGTGATCGGGGATCCGTTGCAGGTTTGGGAATCGTCGGATTCCTGGGATTCATCGGGGTCATCTTCCTCTTCTTCTGAAGATGGGGAAGAGGATGTAGGGGCCGGGGGGATGAGTGTGGGGAATAATCAGATTGTAGGTGTGGGTGCTGGTTCAAGGCTGGGTCATACATTATGTAATATTGCACCTTTGGATAGTTATATCACGGTGAAGTGGCGGCAGCGAATTTTAAAGGGTAAATTTATTGATTTATTTGCATTGCTGGCGCAGGATAAGGATGGTAATGGAGGGAAGGATGGGGGGAAAGAAGAAGGAAAAAAGAAGAAAGGGAGAGTTGCGAAGACGATCATGAATTGGTTGCTGAGCTTTCATGTATTTGCAAGTGTGTTGGGAGAGAAGAAGCCTGAGTTGTATCCAGGTTTGTGGAAATATTGTGATTTAATATTAAGAGCATATAGACTGTATGGTGGTTGGGGTTGGGTTAACTATGATGAGCAGTTTAGGCGGAGTTTAGCACGGGACAAGTCTGAGAATTGGGGTGTACGTGATGTGGATTTGTGGATCGCGAATTTTACGCCCACGGTTAATGTTCCCTTTCGTTTGGGAGCCTCTGCTGGAGTGCCCGGGTATGGTAGTGGCTCAATGGGATTTGCCGGGGGACTGGGGGTGGGGCGAGCAGGTAATGTCGCTTCAGCAGGAGGAGGAGGATTGGGCTCGAGTGGCTTCGGAGGTAGGGGGAGTGTTCCCGGTAATGCGTGTTTCCAATTTAACGCAGGAAGATGTACTCGGGCTGCCTGCAGATTTAGGCATTGTTGCACCATCTGTCAGGGATTTCACCCAGCGTTTAAATGTACCAGAGGTGGATTCGCGGGTAGGGGGAGGTTGGGTCGAGGAGGAATTCCAAGTGGGCCCGGTTTGGGCTGGCAAGGCCCCTTCTCCCATTAATTTGTTGGTTTTGGAAACCTGGTTGCACCGGTATCCGCTTGGTGGGGAGGCATATTTGCTCTGGGTTGGGTTTTCGGAAGGTTTTCCAATTCCGTATGAAGGACCTCTGTTGGTGCATAATTGTGCAAATTCGATATCAGTGGTTCAGCATGCGGAGGTGGTTAAGAAAAAGTTGGGGAAAGAGTTGAGTTTGGGTAGGATTGCAGGACCTTTTGTGGCCCCTCCAATTCAGGACTTGGTTATATCTCCATTGGGGGTGATACCAAAGAAAGAACCAGGTTCCTTCCGGTTAATTCATAATTTGTCTTATCCGGAGGGTTATGGGGTCAATACTTTTATTGATCCTGAATTCTGTTCGGTGCAATATGCAAGTTTTGAACGGGCGGTGGAGTTGTTGAGGAGGATGGGTCAGGGTGCCTTGATGGGGAAAGCAGATATTGAGGCAGCTTTTCGTTTGCTCCCGGTGCACCCGACGGCATTCAGGTTGCTGGGGTTTAAATTTGCAGGCAAGTTTTATTTTGATAAATGTTTGCCTATGGGGTGTTCAATTTCTTGTAATTATTTTGAAGCCTTTGCTACATTTTTACAGTGGGTAGTGCAACAAGTTAGTGGTTTGGATGCTATGGTGCACTATCTAGATGATTTTCTTTTTGTTGGCCCAGCGAATTCTGATCAGTGTGCTGCGTTAATGTCAGCATTTGGTACGGTGGCAAAGGAGATGGGTGTACCTTTGGCAGCGGATAAGAGTGAAGGCCCAGTGACTCGGTTGGTGTTTTTGGGAATCGAGCTAGACTCAGTGAGGATGGAGTCACGTTTGCCCAGCAAAAAGATTATTGCGTTACGGGAGGAGATTGATCGAGTGTATTTCAAGCGTAAGGTGACTTTGAAGGAGATTCAGTGCTTGCTGGGGCATTTTAATTTTGCTACGAGGGTGATTCCCATGGGTAGAGTATTTTCCAGACGGTTAGCTTTGTTGTCAGTGGGGCTAAGACGGAAGCATTTTAAGGTGCGTTTGACACAAGCAGTGCGGGCGGATTTGCAGCTGTGGAGAAAGTTTTTGTCATTATTTAATGGTATATGTATCTGGCAGGAGGTAATAGTTTCCAATGTGGACTTGCAATTATTTACTGATGCATCAGGGGAGATAGGATTTGGGATTTACTTTGGAGGTGCCTGGTGTGCGGAGGTCTGGCCGCAATGGTGGAAAGAGAGGGGATGGTGTGCAAATATTGCTCTGTTGGAATTATTCCCAATCTGGGTGGCATTGTGTATATGGGACCGGAGATTGAGGAATAGGAGGATTGCTTTCTATTCGGACAATATGTCAGTGGTATGGGCTATTAATAAGCAATATTCGCGTTGTCCGCTGTTGATTGAGCTGCTGCGGTTAATCGGGTTAAAATGTTTACAGTTGAATGTATGGTTAACTGCTAGACATGTGCCTGGTGTGTCAAATGAGATTGCTGATGCTTTATCTCGTTTGCAGCTACATCGTTTCAGAGCTTTGGCCCCGTCAGCCGATTGGGAGCCTACAAGGATGTCCGAAGATTTGTGGCGCAATTTTCAAGAGGTTGTGAGACGCTGCTGATGAGGGCGCTAGCTACAAATACGTGGAAGGCGTATGGAGTTGGTTGGCGTCGATTCTTAACCTTTTTGGAAGAACAGGATTGGGATTTGGTTTTTCCGATTGGAGAAGAGAGAGTTGCTAAATTTATTGCTTTTGCGGACATAAAAGAATGGTCGTTTGGGATGGTTTCCCAGGCCATTGCGGCGTTAGCATTTGTTGCTAAATTGCTGGGTTGGAAGGATCCAGCTCGAACATATTTGGTCCGCAAATTGTTGTGCGGTTATTCTAGGAAGAAGCAGATTTCACGGGTGGAGAGAGTGAGGCTGCCACTGTTCTATGTGCAAGTGGTACAGCTGTGTAAAGTTTTGCCGAGGATTTGTTTCTCGGAATATGAAGTGAGGTTGTTTCAAGCGGCATTTGTGGTGGCTTTCTTTGCTGCTTGCAGAGTGGGTGAATTGGTGGTTTCCTCTAGGAGGCCGCAGGGTATGGAGGGTTTGCAACACAGAGATGTGATTGTAGAGAAGGGAGTGTTGCGTTTGTATTTACGTAAGTCAAAAACTGATCAGGCTGGCAAGGGCACGTGGATTATATTGAGGGCAGTTAAAGGTTTGGAATTTTGTCCGGTGCAATGTGCAGTGGATTACAATGGGATAAGGACGGTGGGTGGGGAGGTGTGGTTGGTGCATGAAAATGGTATCCCATTGACTAGGTATCAGTTTGCAGCTGTGCTCAAAAAGGGTCTTAAACAGATGGGTTTGGAGCCTGAGGAGTATGGGACGCACTCGTTTAGAATTGGAGCGGCGTCTAATGCAGCTCAGGCAGGGGGTTCGGGTGCTTTGATACAGCGTTTAGGGCGTTGGCGTTCTAACAGATATAAAGGATATATTCGTGAAGAAAAGTGAATATTGCATGTTAATTGTTTTAGTTTATTTTGCAGATGGATTGCCTCCTGACATTTGTGTGTGGATTTGTGGTCATTCATATGTCTTCTGGGCGCACAAGCAGGCGCTGGAGTCCAAGTGGGGATCCAACTTGGGACTGGTGGAATTCGGTATTCGGATTCGATGGTTGACCATACGTGGTATGATGTGGAAGCAGTTGGTGCCAGCATTGCTACAAGCCCGGAGATTTTCATCCCCAGTTCTAATTTGTATTCATCTGGGGGGTAATGATTTATGTAATATCAAGGGAGTTGAATTAATTCGGGTTATGAAAAAAGAATTATTAGATGTAATGTGCTATTTCCCAGAAGCAATGATTGTATGGTCACATATAATTCCCAGACGAGTGTGGAGGGGGGCTCACAATCCTAAGGGCATTGAACGTTTGCGACGTAGAGTGAATGGGGAAGTATCTAAATTTATGGGACGAATGGGGGGTTTGGTGTTAGCGCATGAGTTGATTTCTGCGGATTGCGCAGGATTATATAGGAAAGATGGAGTTCATCTTTCAAAAATTGGGATGGATATATTTTTGAGTACACTCCAGGATCTCTTGGAGGATTGTCTAACCAAGGATTTGGCTGCAGCTTATATAGGGGGGGAGCGGTGACAAGATGGAATCTGTCACCGCTTGTGGCCTGTTTGAGGGGTTAAAGGCCCGGAGGCGGTTAAAGGAATATTGTGAAATATATGGAATGAAAAGAACTCGGGGGCGGCACCGCCACGAGTAAGATGTGGCTTGACGGCACCGTAAGTCACATGGGGAGAAGGGGGATACTATGGGGGAAAAGTGAGCCAGTTTCGTTACCGAATGGCTTAACACTATGGAACCGCTATGGGCAATTAACCTGGATTTAAAGATTTAAATGTTACAAAGACAATGTTAAGAGATGTTGAGATATTTACTGATGTTTGGTGAATAAAGCTGCAGCCAAATTTTATTCCAAAGAAAGTGTTATGGTGTTATTTGATTTCTAAGGGGAGTGTGTTGAAAGGACTGACTGAGGTGCGAATGTCAATGTTAGGGAACCCTCACAGCCTAAACTGTGGGGGTAATAACATTGACTGATGACAAAGTCAGTCAAATATAAGGAGAAAAACTGGGATAGGAAAGGGGGTGGGCAGAGCAGAAGAGGGTAGGCAGGTTAGCAACAGAAAAGGAAGAAAAAGATTGGTTAAAAAAGGAAGGAAGGGATTGGTGGAAGAGGGAGAGGCTGAGATAGGGCAAACAGGTTTTGGCGCGCAAAAGTTATTAAGTGGGAGGGTAGGAGAGGGTGAGGGTGGATAGAGGGGAATTTGATGACCCTTCCCAGCCCGCCCAATGTGTGCATTGGAAAGGTGTATGGAATGGGAGTGAGTTAGTGAAAAGGGAGAGGGTGGTTGGGGGGGGCGGGGGGTAGTTGGGAATGGTAGCAGCTTTGACAAGGGGTGCCTGTTTGAGGGGTTAAAGGCCCGGAGGCGGTTAAAGGAATATTGTGAAATATATGGAATGAAAAGAACTCGGGGGCGGCACCGCCACGAGTAAGATGTGGCTTGACGGCACCGTAAGTCACATGGGGAGAAGGGGGATAATATGGGGGAAAAGTGAGCCAGTTTCGTTACCGAATGGCTTAACACTATGGAACCGCTATGGGCAATTAACCTGGATTTAAAGATTTAAATGTTACAAAGACAATGTTAAGAGATGTTGAGATATTTACTGATGTTTGGTGAATAAAGCTGCAGCCAAATTTTATTCCAAAGAAAGTGTTATGGTGTTATTTGATTTCTAAGGGGAGTGTGTTGAAAGGACTGACTGAGGTGCGAATGTCAATGTTATGTATTGTATTTTACATGCATTGTCTGTCACCAATTTTTCTCTGTGATTACTCTGTGACCTCTGATGTGAATTTCCTAGAGAGGTCACACCCATGCAACTTCCTGTGGGGGTTAGGCACAGCACATGGAGCTCATGATCTCTCCTAACCTGAGAGAATCTATGGTGGTGTGAGCATCCATTACCATCTAAGCACATGGAAAGAGCTGATAATCCAAATGTATAGTATTATGTATATATAAGCCTGTCTGAATATAATCTAACTACAAACTGTGAGTAAACAGATGTTTTGTTACTTCAACTTTAAAGTGACTCAGCAGTGAATTATTCTGGGGTGTATGAGAGAGATGAAGAAAAGAAATTAACATTTCTAAAGCTGAAGCTGTGTGTATAAAATCTGCTAATTATTTACTACAAATAATCCAACAAAAGGGTTATGGGCCCAGGTCCAGGAATTGAAAAAGAAGAGAAATATTACCAGGCAGTAAAAAAGCCACATTTTTCTCTTAAGTTTTAAAAGAAAGATTCAGTCTGTCTCTCTCTCCCCCCACACACCAAACAGCAGGCAAGGCTAAGAAAATGGCTGAGGGAGGAAATTCACCATTTTTCTACTCTCTCAAGGTGCCTAAATTAACTGAATTTAATTATCAGAAGTGGGAACTAAGATTCATATGTCTCCTTCAAGCAAAGAAACTAAATATATGCTTAGACCAAAACAGAACAGCTGAAAATATGGCTGAATGGGACAATGCAAACTATTATGTGAAGTGCATGTTTTTGGAAGCTCTCTCAGAGAAACAAGCCATATTGCTGGAAGAAAAAGATACAGCAAGGGACATTTTATATAAACTGAGAACTATGTATGCAACTACATATGCAAAGCAGCAACCAATTTGGTTAGCAGAGTTGAATGAGACCAAATTAAGGGATAAAAGTAAGTGTAATGATCACATTATGCAGCTTATGTCTTCATTTCAAAAGTTAGAACTTTCTGGAATTCCCATGTGTGATGCATTGAAAAGAGCATTTCTTTTTACCTCACTATCAAAGAAGTTTGATGTTTTTAGGTCTGTAAATGAAGCCATTGAAGGGCAATCTTTTGAACAGGCAGCATCAAAACTAAGGCAGGAATGCATAATAAATGATTCTGAGGAGATGTGTTCTCAAAGCAAGTCAAAGAGAAATGAAACAAATTTCTTGGCAAAGAACAGAGGAAGGCGGAGCTATGGGAAAACTCCACCCAAGGGCAAGCTGATTTGCTATTCATGTGGAAAGGAGGGACATGTATCTAAATGGTGTAAGGAAACACAAAACACTCCCTCTAGCTCACCTAAGCCAATGGAACTAAAGAATTTTCAAACCAGGAAATGTATGAAGGACAATAATAAACATAAGGGCTTTCTAATGGCAGAAAAATCTTTGACTATGGTAAATAATAATTCAAATGAAAGTACTTGGATTTTGGATTCGGGGAGCACATGCCATTTAACCAATTGTAAGGATTTCTTTCAGGAAATGTGTCCAGAAGAAGGTATTCTTAATACTGCAAACGCAGGGACTGCTAAGATCCAAGCAAAAGGCATTGGATTCTTAAAATGCAAAGTGTCTAATGAAGTTAAAGAAATTCCTGTAAGTGATGTCTTGTATATTCCCCAAGCAGTTTGCAATATGCTTAGTGTATCTACATTAGATAAGAAGGGATTTGTGATTCATTTTGAAAACAGTAAGTGCACAATCTCTAAAAATGATGAAGTGTATGCTGAAGCTTTTATGCATAATGATGTTTATAAACTGAGCATTTCAGGTGAAGCCTCACATCTGGCGCAAGTAAGGAAGAATGATGGTAAATGTAGTCTGGAAATCTGGCATCGCCGCCTGGGACATCGTGATTTTAAGGTGATCCAGGATCTTCACAGTGGGCAACTAGCCACAGGCATTCAAATCAGTGCAGATACTGGTAAAATGGAGAAATGCATAGACTGTGTTACTCAAAAAGGTGTGAGACCCTCATTTCCTGCATACACAGGAAATAGGAGTAATAAAGTACTGGACTTAATACACAGTGACTTATGTGGACCGTTTAATATCCCATCATTGGGAAATAACAGATTTGTGCTAATATTCTTGGATGATTTCTCTAGATATTGTGTGGCCTATTTGCTGAAAGAAAAAAGTCAAGTCACAGACATGCTGAAGAAATACGTAGCCATGGTGAGCAATAAATTTGAAAGAAAACCAAAGGTTCTTCAGACCGACAATGGTGGTGAGTTCACTTCACAAAGCATGCGCACATTTCTAGAACAAGAAGGCATTCAGCATATCACAACAGTAGCTTATACACCAGAGCAAAATTCTGTTGCAGAGAGAAAATTTAGGTCACTTGTGGAAATGACCAGATGTATGCTGTCAGATAGCAATCTCCCTAAAAGACTATGGGGGGAAGCCATTCTCACAGCAGTGTACCTACAAAACAGAATGCCAACTAAAGGCGCTGAGCGCACACCACATGAGATATGGCATGGTAGGAAGCCAAACCTGTCACACATAAGAACATTTGGAAGTACAGCATATGCTCATGTACCAAAGCAAAGAAGGCATAAGCTGGATTCCACAACAGAAAGGGGCATTTTAGTTGGCTATGCTCCAGGACACAAAGGATATAGAATTTTGAATCTGAAAACTGGCATTGTTGGCATAAGACATGTTACATATTTTGATGAAAACAAAAGGGTTGATAAAGGCTGGATTATCCCAGATGAGCCTTATCATCCAGAATATGAAACTAGAACCATAATAGACATGCCAGTGTATATAAATGCCATACCAAGGCAGATGTCTGAAAGCAACTCATCTGTATCTAATGAGGAACAGGCAGAGGAAGCAGACACAGAAAGGATCATTGCAGGAGACAGTACAGTTGGAGAAGGGGAATCGATTGGAGAAGGACTCTCAGATTTAGAGGATGCGGAAAGGTCGGACCAACCTGTTGTCAGACGCTCATCCAGGGAAAACAAAGGTGTTCCACCCCCAAGACTGTCTTACCTAACAAAGTCAGCAGAAGCTCAAGAGCCCTTAACATGGGATGAGATTGAGAAAATGCCAGCAGAAGAAGCTGCTGAATGGCGTAAAGCTGCACAAGAAGAAATTGATGCATTGGATAAAAATAAGACTTGGATTCTTACAAAATTACCTCCTGGCAAGAAAGCTATAGGATGCAAATGGGTATTCAAGTTAAAAAGGAATGCACAAGGAAAAGTGGAAAGGTATAAAGCCAGATTAGTCGCAAAGGGATATCTTCAAAAATATGGAGAAGATTTTGATGAAGTGTTTGCACCTGTAGTGAAACACACGACAATTAGAACACTTCTGAGCATTGCAGTCTCAAAAGGCATGCAAGTCAACCACATTGATGTGAAAACAGCATTTCTTCATGGAGATATAACTGAAGACTTGTACATGGAACAGCCAACAGGTTTCATAAATACAAAACAAAGACAGCTAGTGTGTAAATTAAACAAAGGTCTTTATGGATTAAAGCAAAGTGCAAAATGTTGGAATGACAAATTGCATGAAATATTGACAAATTTAGGATTTAAGCAAGGTGAAGCAGATAAATGCTTGTACACTAGGTGCAGAAATGGACAATATGCATACATTTTAGCTTTTGTTGATGATCTGCTCATTGCAAGCGAAAGTGAGCAAGAGTACAAGGACATTGTAAAATATTTAAACCTGAATGTTGAGATAAAAGAACTTGGTAATGTGTCATACTATCTTGGTATAGAAATTGAGAAACAAAATGATGGTTCTTATCTTCTAAGCCAGAAGCAGAAAATAAATGAGCTTATTGAAAGTTTAGGTATGCAAGATGCCCAAGTTGTAAGCACTCCCATGATCACTGATTTTCTGAAGGATGAAACAGTAAGAGAACCTTTACCAGATAACATCCAATATAGATCAGCCATAGGTAAGCTTTTATATCTGACTACCACATACAGGGCTGATATAGCAAATGCAGTAGGGATTTTGAGCAGAAGGGTCAGCTCACCTACCAAATCAGATTGGACTGCAGTTAAAAGGATGGTAAGGTATTTAAAAGGTACCATTGATTGTAAATTAAAGATTTCAGCCAATAGTAATCCAAAACTAATATGTTACTGTGATTCAGATTGGGCAGGGGATCATTCTGATTATAAATCCACAAGTGGATATGTGTTTATGTATGGAAATGTACAAATTTCATGGGCCAGTCATAAACAAAGTATTGTGAGTCTGTCTTCTACAGAAGCTGAATATGTGGCCGTATCAGAAGCGTGCAGAGAACTGATGTGGATTGAAAAACTTTTGCTGGATTTTGGAATAGCTGAACAGAGACCAATCCAGTTAATGGAAGATAATCAGAGCTGCATCCGACTGTCACAGAATGACAAGGTTCAGTCACGCACCAAGCACATCGCAACAAAATATCACAACGTGCGAGAGCTGGCGAAAGAAGGGGTCATCAGTCTAGACTATTGTCACACCAGTGAGATGACAGCTGACATCATGACCAAACCGTTACCCAGAGAACATTTTGTGAATCTGCGAATAAAGCTTGGACTTTGTATGAATTAATAATTGCATGACAGTTATGCATGAGAAGGGGTTTGTTGGAATAATGTATTGTATTTTACATGCATTGTCTGTCACCAATTTTTCTCTGTGATTACTCTGTGACCTCTGATGTGAATTTCCTAGAGAGGTCACACCCATGCAACTTCCTGTGGGGGTTAGGCACAGCACATGGAGCTCATGATCTCTCCTAACCTGAGAGAATCTATGGTGGTGTGAGCATCCATTACCATCTAAGCACATGGAAAGAGCTGATAATCCAAATGTATAGTATTATGTATATATAAGCCTGTCTGAATATAATCTAACTACAAACTGTGAGTAAACAGATGTTTTGTTACTTCAACTTTAAAGTGACTCAGCAGTGAATTATTCTGGGGTGTATGAGAGAGATGAAGAAAAGAAATTAACATTTCTAAAGCTGAAGCTGTGTGTATAAAATCTGCTAATTATTTACTACAAATAATCCAACATAGATACTATCACACTACAATGATTTCCACTAATTGAAGGAAAATGAGTATTTCACTGTAGCACCCTTCAATGTATAAGAGGAAAAAAGGCCTCACAGAGCTCCTAGACTATGAACATCTGTCGGAGCTTAAACGGATCACTTTAGACCTTCTGTTCATCATTGGCCAAAAACCTCAAAAATATGTGATGTTTTGAAGTCCTTCACAGCACTAAATATGTCATGTTATTTTGCTGTACCACGCTATTTAACAGGGTGATATACAGAATATGTAGTTTGAAAGAACACTTATCTTTCAGACTGCTCTCACTAGGACGTTCAAACACTTAATGTTTCCTTTCTCTCTCTTCGCCCCAAGCCAACGGTGGCCAGCGTTTCATCTCGCTGCGTCAAGGTCTTGGTGGTGGAAACTGTTTTGGAATTGGGATGTGTTTGTCGTGCCTGTACCTAGCTAAGCTACAGTGAAATACTCATTTTCCTTCAATTAGTTGAAATCATTGTAGTGTGATTGTTTCAGGTTTCTACATAAATGTTGGTAAATATTATCAGATGGTATAAAGGAGAGATTAACAGGCAATAATCTCTGAGCAATTAATGATATTATATCAATCCTAAATAAGAAGGTTAGTGTTAGAAGACTCAGAGGCCCTTTTACCAAGGCGCGGTAGGGCTACAGCATGGGTAGCGCATAGCAAAACAGCACTACCACCAGGCATACCCAGGTGCCCTGCGATAGTTCTGGGTTTGCCACACACTGTTTCCCACACTAGAAAATAATTTTTATTTTTAAGTGCCGGGGCAGGGCGGCGGTAATTGGGCAGCATGGGCATATTGCAGTATGCTGTCTGATTACCACATAAGTAGCGTGTGAGTCCTTACAGTCTACTAAATAGGAGGCGGTAAGGACTCAGGCAATAATGGCCGTGCGCTAATTTGGAAATTAGCAATGACAGAAAAAATAGAAATTCAGTCATGCTAAAAAGTGGCTGAAGTGCGCTGGAAATCCACACACTAAAACCACCGCTGGACACTTTTTAGCGCAGCTTAATACAAGGACACCTCAGTTGAGAATTTCTTGAACCAGTAAAATCAAATTGTACGTAAAACAGCATATGTTTGGGCAGGTTCCAATCAGGGAACAGGGCAGAATGAGCTGCACCTTCTTTTCCTTGGTTAGAATCACTTTCTGCATGCGATAAATGGAAAGGCGCCACCAGGGACTTGCACTGGTAGAGCATGCAGCATCCTCTCACCTTGGGGGTGGGGAGGGAAGGAGTGATTGTTTTGTGAAAAGGGAGCCAGTGGGATCAAGAGCATGCGGTTGAGAAATTGAATGTATATTTTGTAATCTGCTAGTGATAGGTTGACTGCTAATTGGTTACAATGTAATCTTGTTAAATGTGATTTATTTTTATAATGTAGTAAGTGAGGTCATAACTGAGGAAGAAGCTGATTGTCGATCGTTAAGGGCAAGAGTTGATGAAACAGACTTGCAAAATATCTGATTGTATTATTGGATTCCTGTCTTATGAGATGCATCTTCTATGGTTCAGGCCTGTTTCTTAAGTCAAATTTTGGGGCTGCATTTTGTGTTGGATACAGGTGTCTAATGTGTTAGCATATTATATTGCAAGGATTACCATGTAAGTTGGTAAAAACATTGCAGATAAAAGGTACAGATATTGTGGTAGGATGGCTGCAGGAAAAAGGCAATGGGATTGTATAACTCCTACATTGTGTGGCCTACACTGATTGCCTATCTCTTTCAGAGTCCAGTTTGATTATTTTAAGTTACAGGGCATCATAGAAGCATCTTATTGTTTTCTTTGCTGTGCCTAAATGTCCATTTACAATTTTTGCGCTCTTTATAACAGGTGTGTGTTCCAGGCCTTGCTGATGTACAATGAGTTTACATTCAGAAACGAGCCTCTAGGTTAAGGAAACTTCTAAAAGCTGTTTTGTTATGTTTGTTTGGTCAAGCATTTGCATGTTTTATTTGTTGTTATCAATCTCAGGCTATTTTTATAAGGTGGATTTATTTATTTTATTATGAAATATGTCAAGTTAGTTCAACAATCAATAACATCTCAGTTTGTTTGTTGAAGTTGATCAACAGAGCAACCATAATTGTTTGCTTAGGAAGCATGAGTGAGAATTTTTATATTAGCTAGACTAGATTGATCATTGAGGGGCCCTTTTATAGAGCAGCAGTAAGCCCAACGCAGGCTTACCATTCGCTCTTCTGGGACTACCACTGGCCCAACGCGACTGCCGGCGGTAGTCCCACCCCAAGCGTGCACCATTTCCAGGGGAAAAAGAAAATCCCTGAAAATGGCTTGCACAGCGGTAACCTGGCGGTAATTGGTAGTGGTAAGGGCTTCTCACCGCATGTCCATGCTCTTTTTCCTGCAGCTTAGTAAAAGGACCCCTTAGTTTTTTAACACTGGCATACTTTGTAGGCCATTTTAGAAGTATCTATACATGTAAAAAAGTGGCATTTAGACATGTAGATTCACTACATGTGTACATGTTGATTTCAGAAAGCAACTTTGTACATGTGTAAATAGTAGAGACACAAAGATGTCAAAGGATGTGTTTTAAGTGGGACAAAAATATAGACAGGTACCTTCCATTTTACAATAGAAATACACGTGGAGGGACATCCTGCTCATGACATCCAAAAATTTTAAACAGCCCATCTCATAGCTATTTTTGAACAGGAAAAATGTCATGATTTCCTGTTCGAAAATATGCGGGAAGGATGTTCTCAGACTGAAAATGTCCTGGATGAACAGCCATTTTCCAAAATGAAACATCCAAAATATGAACACAGAAAAAGCAGGCACAAAAACATCTATGGCATTATTTGTATAAGAATAGTCACACAGATGTACCTGCAGAGCAGAGGGGCAGCATAGTGGTCAGTGCAGTTGACTTTAAACAACAGGACTCAGGTACAAATCCCCCCTAATGCCATTATATGTTATTGTGAACCCTCCAGGAGCAGATAAAAACATCCTGAACCTAAAGGTACACCACTACGATAGCCATTGTGCTTGCAGGTCTCTTATAAATTCAGGTACGGTAGGTATTTCTATGTTCCAGGAGGGCTCACATATTTGTACAGATATACATGTATAAATGCTAGTGCTTTTATATGGATAACGCTACCCTTTTAAACTAATTATATTTTGGTAAAATTGCTGATCCCGCTGCAGCTGTCAGCAAATACACGTTTATTTGCAAGCTCCCTTATATGTATTTTACCAAAGGCTCCACATTTGGCAGACCCTTTTGTTAAAATTCATTTAATTTTTCACATTGAGCCCCTATGCTAAATGAGGCTTTCACATGTTTGTTTTTTCTGTGTTTATAATAGCATGCGATCATGTTAAATTACTCTGCTGTTTCCTATGACAGGCAAAGACCAATGAGTGTTATTAAGGCAAGGGTGTGAAATCATTATCAAATTATACAGTAACTAGTAAATAAATTTTATTACTTTGCAGGTAAAATTACTGTTTTCTCGAACATAGTGTTATTAGACTTACCCCTGATGGATTGAAAATACATTGATTCTTTTATAAAGCCCAGGGCATTTCAACTATTTAGGCTGTTATTCCAGGCATTCATACATCTTCACCTGATTTTCCCTTATTACAATTTCAATGCAACATGAATATTGCAACAAATTATTTCAGAAGTACATATAGATTTGCAGTTTCAGCAGTTCTTAACTTTTTATTAAAGTGATTCATTAACCATTTCAGAGTTGCCTTCATACTTCCAGCTTCCTCAAAACTTCTTCTCCATTTGAAAATTAAAAAAAAAACCTACAGACCAATGTTTTAAAAAATGTTATGCACCCCAGTTAATGCGTTGGGCACCTGAATCCTCCTAATTTAAAATGCCCTCTTCCGAATGGTTAAAATGAAACCTGTTGTTTGAATATAGGGATCCTTTTACCAAGCTGCAGGAAAAGTTGGCCTTACAGCGCCCTTACGAGTTTTTCACTCGTACTAAGGCCGTTTTTTCTGCAGTTAGAAAATAGCTGATTTTCTATTTTCTCTATTAATGGCCATGCACTAATGTTGCCATTAGCTTGCAATCATTAACAAAAATTAGCATGTGAGCTCTTATCGCCACCCATTTTGTAGGCTGTAAGTGCTCACATGCTAATCCTGTTCTAATCAGTTAGCATGTGGTAATGTAGACAGAAACTCCCACTCTTTACCCTGGCACACCCTCTCCACTGAAAAAATAAAATAGTTCTGTTGTGTGTGGGTTGCATATTACATGTAAATGTCAAACTTAGTGCAGGCCACCTGAGCGTGTCCCGTGACAAAACCTTCTAAGCTGTGGGCTCCTTTTACTAAGCGGTGGTAAGCTCAATGCAGGCTTACCGCTCGCAATACAGGAAGTACCACCCACCCCCTAGTGCGCCTTCATTTTCAGCACTACAAAAATGTATTTATTTTTGTAGTGCTGGAGTGTACCCAACAGTAATCGGGCAGTGCTGAGCGCTGCACAGGTACCGCGGGGTTAGCGCGGAAGCCCTTACTACCACCTCAATGGGTAGTGGTAAGGGTTCCCTCGAAATAGCCGCGCAGCAAGTGCTTTATTTTACTTGCCGCATGGTCATTTCCTGTAGGAAAGTGAGACTTCCCTTTTACCAGCTGCAGTGAAAGGGGGCCTCGGCGCATGTGAAAAACACATGCCGATGCCAGCACAGGCCCCATTTTGCTGCAGCTGGTAAAAGGGGCCCTGAGTTAGGAGCGCATTAGTGCCTATTGTAGCTTAGTAAAAGGGCTCCTTAGTGAAGCAGGCCCTTAGAATGATATCTTAACATTCCTATTCCAATATTGCTTCCTTAATTATATCTTTATATCGTAAGTTACATTTGTTATTTCTTTTTCTTTTTTTTTAGTTTAATTTCTTTTATTAATTTTCGATACAAATATAAGCAAGAGCTCACAACATAACAACAAGTAACATTTTACAAAGTATGACAATACCGGAGCTCACATGTAAGAAGTAGCTATCCATATCTAGGTTTAAAATTAAGTTAAGAAAAGAGAGAGGTAGAAAAGAGAGAAAAAAAGAGGGAGGGGGGCTGGAGGGTACAAATTAAAGTATAAAGCATGCATAGGCCATAAAATACATCTAATTTAGTGTTATCGCTGTACAGTAACAAAATAGGATACAACTGGTAGCCATTTCTCCCTATATGCAGCAAAGCGAGACGATGTCTTTGCAAGGTGTGATTCATATTTATAGATTTGGAGCAATAAGTTCCACCATTCCTGGTAGGTGGCTTGTGTGTAAGGACTTCCAATGTGAGAAAATTACCTTCAATGCTAAAGATACCATGGTGCTAACAAGAGACCCTTCACTATGAGACATGGAGGAGTGAAATTTCCTGATCTGCTTTATCACAAAGCCTTCATTATGCGTCAGGGCGTGGAATGGATCACTCCTGTAAATGTTACTTCTCAGCCCAGATGGTTAACCTTTGAACAAGCCCTTATCGACCCGATAGAGTATTCCCATTTAATTGGCATGCGCCTTACCAAGAGCATTGTTTCTAATCCGATAATTAACACTGACTATAAATTAATGGTATCCTTAGATACATTTCTTATTTCTGAACATATTTTTGAACTTTGAAACATACATAAAAGGAAATCAAAAAAGGAATATGTTGATAACATCCTTTTTGATTGAATGCACTCTAACTTTGTCAAGAAAGTTAATCAACCACCATGACCGATAGAGACCAATAATTCTATTATTTCACAAGTTGAAAACAGATCTAGAATTCTTTGGCAACTTGAAAGAACAGAGCACGTTTTGAGGGCAATTTTATAACATAATGATGCAGGAATTACCACTATTGTTAGCAGAATCTGTGGTACTTCAGGAGTCAAACACCACACACCAGAATGAGAGAGAAGTCTTCTTTATTTGCCAGCAAACAAAGTAGGACATCAGCGCTAGACCTCTCCTTCTCTTCAGCTCTCTATGTCTTGTGTCTTCTGTCTTGGTTCCTTCTCGTCTCAGCTCCTTCTCTAATGTAAGCTGCTTCTGCTCTCCTTTATATAGGGTCCTAAACCCTTCTAGCCCCCCTTTCTCACCAGATGGTAAAGAATAGATTGATTACCCTGTCTTGAACTAATTATCTCTACACATTTACTCAAAAATATCAGTTACATAGGTTTGAGATATTTCCTAAACTGACCTATGACCTGGGGCCTCTCAAACTAGACAATGTGGCACCTATCTCCTGCATTTTATTATTATTCACATAATCAGATTCCCGGTTAACTTCATAACTTGAGCTGGGTTCATTAAGGGGCTAAGGGGCCAGTCTTGCTTAATGGCACACAGACATGGTTTGTTATTACTTTCAGGAGGCCAGTCCTACACTTAGCTATAATCCATCAAGGAGAAGACTTGACTTTTCCTGACCTCTTTCACCTAGCTTCATACACAGAACTAGCTAGGACTGTGGATAATTCAAACCAGATGATGACCTGTTAAACTGCAGACAAATCTCACTTGAAAGTCAGACACTGAATTGAAAAGATATTTTACAGGGAGAAATAAAACTTATTAATTAAACAGAATAAAACATATTTTAAAATAAGCAGAAATCAGAATTCCTTATAAGACAAAATCTAAATTATCACCTATTTAAATCTACTCTATCTCCTTTTAAAACAGCTTGCTTGCTGATCCCCTCGAGATTGTCCAGTATGCCTTGCTCAGAATGGCATCCAGATGTGGTAAATAATACCTTTGAACAATCCATCACTCAAAAAGGGACAAAGAAAGTTTCATTTCTCACTGACCTTTCTAACCTCTAGTCTAGCAAAAGCTAGACATTTGAGTAATTAAAACCAGATGGCATTCTACCACTTTACAGGACTGAACCAAACTTAAACAGAATTAACAAAGTAATATGATTTCTCTGCCCAGGCTGCCTCAATAACACTTAAATCTGTGTTATTATGTCTGATATTAGGCACAGACAGGACAGGTGGAGACAAGTGAAATATAATTTCACATAATTATAAATATATTTCACATGGTGGAGCATTTTGGAAAGGACATGCAAGTCAGAATAGGAACGTCCAGTTTAGAATGTCCAAAATGGGCATCCATCTCACAGGTATTTTCGAACAGGAAATACATCAAGATATCCTGTTTAAAAATACGTGAGATGGATATTGTGAAGATCCTTCCCTCCGCCCGAGGGTCTTCGGGATCTTGCCTCCACCCTGGCCACTCATCCTCCTGGCCCACTGCAGTCCACAGGGCAGGGCTCAAAGAAAATAAACTTCAAAAAGGTAAAAGTCACCAAGCTCCTTTATTGTCAGGGATTCACAGTCCAGTAACTTCCAACAGGAACCCTGCAGCCCTTCAAAACAGTTGCTCCTGTTTTTTCTCTCAGGGCCCAGGTACAGCAGAAACACAACCACATCCCCTTCCAGCTGCTGCACAAATCAGCTGGAGCCAAATTAACAGTCCCCACAAATAGGTTCCTCTGTAGTCCAATTTCACACCCCAAAAAGAATCCCTGTATCTTGTCCACCCCCACGGGGATTTCTGCAAACAGTTCAAAACACACAGTTCTGTGGGCTTCAGCCCACAAAAAAGGAAAAAAAAAACACTGTAGCTTACTTTCCCCTCCCCCACACAAAAGAAGGTTTGTTTTCCCAACAGTTCAAAATCCACAGTGCTTTGTGCCTTAGCACTCAGTTCAGACACACAGTCTCTTCAAGGAACACAGCCTGAACTCTTTTGGGAAAGAGGAAAAGATCCCACCCTTTCTGGGTCACTCTATTACTTCACTGACCCTCCTCCCGCATGACTGCATTGAAATCGCAGTCTGACCTCCATGAAAGCAGTGCTGCAGGCAGCAGAACGCCTCCCTTTGGGCCCTCCTTCCCTCCTTGCACCAAGTACAACACCTAGTAGTATCTACAGAGGTTGGTTTTGTCTTCACATTCATGTTACATATATGTTTTTATTCAAAATCCCATTTGTAGTATCACATCTCCTCCATAAGACACTAAGGGCCCTGTTTACTAAGCAGCGTTGTAGGCACGTTAACATTTTTAACGCACGTTAACCATGTACGCGCATTTACCATGTATGTGCCTACAATATCCCTATAGGCGCCTACATGGTTAGTGCGTGGGCTAAGTGTAGGCGCGTAAAAAACACTAATACACCTTAGTAAACAGGGCCCTAATATGGTCTATTTTATATGTTTCATCATTAATTACTTCTAAATTATTATATATGTAATATTGTGACAAGGCAAGCCCCAGAGATTCCCTAGTGAAGCCGTTGAGCCCAGAACTACGGGTCCCAGAAGTCCTTGCAAGAATGAGCGAAGAGAGTAGTCCTAAAAAGATGGAATGGATTCCCAGCCCCAGCAGGGGGAGCAATGGCTCGAGGCAGGGTGAGCCTGTTAACTCCCTTGCCCACTCAGGGCCACAGAGAGACTGGGTCGGGCCCGGGGCAAGGCCGCCCCTGGGGCCCCACCCCTGCCACCCTCGCTGCCCCACCACCCCGAGTTTGCCGCCGCCACTCCCCCTCCACCCCCTGAGGTCGCCACCGCTCCCCTCAAGATCGCCGCAGCCACTGCTCCCCCTCCACCCCCCCCCCCCCGAGGTCGCCTCTGCTGCTCCTCCTCCACCCCCGAGGTCACCGCCGCTCCTCCCTTCCGTCCACTACCGGGCCAAGCCCCCTGCATTGAAATCGCAGTCTCACCTCTCTGAAATTATCTCGGCAGGCAGCAGAATGCCTCTCTTTGGCCCTCCTTCCCTCCCTGTGTCCCGCCCTCGCAGAAGTTAAGTCAGACGAGGGCGGGACACAGGGAGGGAAGGAGGGCCAAACCCTCTCCCACCCTCCCACCCAGCGAGCAATGGGGGGGGGGGGGCGGAGGTCTGGCGGACCTCCAGCCCACCCCGACTCCCCCCCTCCAGCGTTGGCTACCGAATTCCCTGGTGGTCCAGCAGTAGTAGTAAAAGAGACCCCTCTCCCGGCCCACCTACCTTGGTTGGAGGATGGAGGTAGCCTGTCTCCCTCCTTTTCCATGGGTGACGCCGCCCAGCTCCACCCAGTGCATCCTAGGATGTGCTGGGCGGGGCTACAGACCATATTGGCTTTTGCTTTGGGGGGGAACGGGGGCCTGCCAGCATGCAACTGCATGCTGGACCGGGCTCACCATTCCTCCTCAATGATCGGCAAACCCTAACGCCAGCTCGGAGCTGGCGTAGGGTTTGCCGCAGCCAGCGACCCAAATTTTGGCATGCTGGCTGCTTGTCATTGGGGAGGAATACCTAATGCCCTGTTTAGCATGCATTTGCACATTACTTGTGCCACGAGCCCTTGAGTGCGTTGTTTCAAGCACTCGAGGGCTCTGATCATGCGAGGCTAGCAAACACCGGCGCTAGTATGGCGCTAACAGCCTCTAGCGCTGGCATTTGCTTTTGATCATGAGGGTATCAGTCACCAGGAGAGAGGGGCGATGAATGGAGAGAGAGATTCCATGGAGTGTGTGGAGGAAGGAAGTAGCCTGCCACTAGAGCTGCCTAAGGGAGAGAAGCCAGCTACCATGGAGTGGGAGAATTCAAAGGTTGCCCTGCCCAGCACTTGAAAGCAGTGGAGGAGGCCACACCGGGTGTGGTGCTGAGAGGTGGGAGAAACTGCCAACTCTGTTCCTTACAGGGTTCCCTCTGTGCTGTGAAAAGGCAGGTGGTTTGTGGTATTGGTTTGATGTGCAAAGACTGGCCATGAGGATTTGTTCTGAACTGTTGTGCTATATTGGAAGTGTGCTGAACTCTTACTAAACCCTTCTGAAGGAGGGGGAAGGGAAAGCTAATGCCCTAATAGAAGACCTGAGGAGCTGAGCATTTGCTGAGGGATTTTTGGACCTGGACTGTACCTTTTTTTTTCTTTTGAAGATTATCTTATGAGGACTGTACCTTTTTCTTTTGAAGACTATATTAAAAGAGCTTTACCTTTTGTTTTGAAGAATATATTATGCTTTTTGGTATGAAATTGCCTTGATAATAAAATACTTTGGCCCTGAGTCCCAGTATCAGCAGCATTCTGTCCTGGAACCCTGGGAGCCCCGCAGGCTTGCTGGCTCCACCCAAGAGGAGGATGCGGACCCCCCCCCCCCTTTACAATATGCTACTTAATAACCACTTTGATACAATGTCCTCTCTGCTTTTTTTCATTATCTCACTTTTTTCATTATGTATCTCACCTTATTATTATGCATCTTGTTGCCATTTGCTTTAAAGAACCCACTTTACACTGCACTGTTAATAAGGTAGTTATTATTACCTGTAATGCACAATGTGTATTTCTATGTAGGTAGTCCACTTTTAACAAGCTATACCTTATTATATACTATTATATCTATATATTTTTTATGTATTTGAACTTTAAATTGTTTAAATTGTTAAGTTTTTTTAGGTTGTACTTCATACTATTTTTTATATAACTTAATATTCTTTATGATTGTTTTATATACAGTGTTTGTACGTGACCCCTAAAGCAGGCGGTTCACCTGCAAAAACAAGGACCCGTGTCGGGTCTCTACTGTTGGTGCTATAATAAAGTTGTTTTAGGCACAATTCCCAGCCTGAAAGTCATATGTCATCCTGTACTCCTTTGGTGTTTTCCTTGGACTGTCAGGAACGTCCTGTTTTCTGTTCCTGACTGTACAACCATTTTACAAACTGGATCATCCAAATTATGAATGGGTGCGGGGAGGAGTGGAAACAAGGGACATGGATTTTTATGGCAGCATTCTTAGAAAATGGCCACACAGATGTTCATTGTTTATTTACACCTTATATGTGTGTAAACAAAGAAACTGACACCTATTATAAAGAAGAATAATAAAAAAAATATATTTTTTCAACTGTCCTCCCTTGGACAGAGGCAGCATGAGAACATCACACTGGAAGCAAAATATACTTACAAAATATATTTTTAGCAGTAATACAGAGATATATGTTTGTTCAGCAGTAATACAGAGATATATGTTTGCTTTGCTTAAGATACATATCTTCTCCTCAGTTTAAATACACTTACATTCGTGCTGCACCCAATTCCTGCACGTCAGCAACCCTTTTCTTTGAAGCCTGTTCTTTCTTATCTAAAAAATGTCTGCAGCATTCCTTCTACCCTTGCACAGACTCTCTGTCTCTGTTTCACACAAGGCTACCCAGCTCAAGGTTGATTCTATGACTCCCTTATTATTTTCACAGGTTTGTGACTCATATCTCTTTTTGCCTTAATGCTTGCATTCCACTGACCATAGGAACTTTCTTTTTTCCTCATTATATTCAACATCATGCAGATCAGAGGAGCAGCCTAGTGGTTAGTGCAATGGACTGTAAACCGAGGGACCCAGGCCCAAATCCCACTTTAAATGTTTATAGTTTTTAATTGTGAACCCTCCAAGAATAGAAAAATACCTACTATACCTGCATATACACCACTAAAGTAGACTTCAGGCTTGCAGGTTGCTTATATATTTAGATACAGTAGGTATTTTTCTGTTCCTGGAGGGCTCATAAGAATAAAAACAAAAGAGTTAAAGTGGGATTTGAACCTGGGTGCCTTGGTTTAAAGGGCACTGCACTAACCACTAGGCTGTTCCTCAGATCTGCAGGCAGCTTTGTTCAGAATGCCTATAACACCTAAAGCTGTCTCAGAGCCTGGTATTCCTATCCAGTTTCACTTTCAGGGGAAAGGAAGAGGGTCAGCAACCACTGGAAGATTAAGATATCATTCCTTAATCACTCCTATGGACAGCTTCACCTTTTTATATCTAGAAGTTATTGAAACAAGGCTAACTAAGGGGTCCTTCTTTTTAGACTTGGGGATGTTTCCTTCCATTCAATATTTGCTATTGGATGTCCTGATTTTGGGCCCTCCTTAGTCCCATCCAAAACACACCTACAACACTCCCCCTTTCTGTTTGGATATACGACAGTGTTGGATATCCAAATCCTATTTTGCAAAATCAGGATTTGGACATTTCAAGCACATGTACGTTCATTTCATATTAACAAAGTAGATGATGGCAGGTAAAGACCTGTACAGTCCATCCAGTCTGCCCAACAAGATAAACTCATTACATATGGTATGTGATACTGCATATGCATACCTGATCTTGATTAGTCCTTGCCATTCAGGGCGTAGACCGTAGAAGTCTGCCCGGTACTTTCCTTGTTCTAAAATTTCTGAAGTTGTTGTCAAAGCCCCTGAAAAGCTCCACTCCAGCCCATCCAAGTCTAATGAGCCATGATCAGGGCACATACTGTATATGACTGCCCAGCACAGGCCTTGTTCTCCACTTCTGAAGCTGAATCTGTCTAGCCACAATCAGATCATAGACCATAGAAGTGTGCCCAGAACTGGCTTTGCTTCCTTGTCTCCGCTAAGCTTCTTTGGATCCATTCCTTTTACACAGGACTCCTTTGTGTTTATCCCACACATTTTTGAATTCTGTTACCATTTGTATCTCCACCACCTCCTGCAAGAGAACATTTCAGCTATCTATGACCCTTCTGGTGGAAAAAAAATACTTCCTGACATTATTCCTCAGTTGGTCCCCTTTCAACCTCAATTCATGTCCACTAGTTCTACTGCCTTCCTGTTTCTGGAAAATGTTTTTTTTGCAGATTTATAGCCTCCAAATATTTGAACACCTAGTAACATAGTAATACCTGTATCATATCACCTCTGTCTCTTCTTTCGTCCAGGGTATACAAGTAAACCCCATACTGCAATGCACTCTATGCCAGCTGTAAAGAGCAAATAATCAAAAAACTTCAGACAGCCCAGAACACTGCAGCTAGACTTATATTCGGTAAAACAAAATACGAAAGTGCTAAACCCTTACGAGAAAAACTACACTGGCTCCCACTCAAAGAACGCATCACGTTCAAAATATGCTCCCTAGTTCACAAAATCGTTCACGGAGATGCACCAGCATACATGTCAGACCTGATAGACTTACCACCCAGGAATGCAAAAAGATCATCACACACATTCCTTAATCTGCACTTCCCTAACTGCAAAGGTCTGAAATACAAACTAACGCACGTGTCAAACTTCACCTACTTGAGTACACAGATATGGAACGCATTGCCACGTAACTAAAAAATGACTTATGAATTAATGAACTTCCGCAAACTATTGAAGACCCATCTTCAACAAGGCATACCACAAAGATCTACCAATGTGAACATACATAACTCCTCCACATATATCCAGAACTATCTCAAAATATCTGCTTGTTCACTATTATCGTGTTTTATCTTTTTCACGTTCCCAAGATTCCTCTGTAACACTAATTGTATATTTTCTAATATATGACCACTATTCATGAATATTGTAAGCCACATTGAGCCTGCAAAGAGATGGGAAAATGTGGGATACAAATGCAATAAATAAATAAATAAATAAATAAATAAATAAAATAAACTATGTCAAGTCTTTTTACATCCTTAGTAAAATATGGCCTCCAAAACTGAACACAATACTCCAAGTGGGGCCTCACTAACGACTTGTATAGATACCTCTTAAAGGCATTTTGGGAGGTCCATATGCTTCAAAAATATGTGCTATAGGGGTATATGTTCTACCTCATTTATAAAGGAATAGAGAAGTAGTCTAATGGTTAAAGCAGTGGGCTGAAAACCAGCAAAGCCCTGATGAAATTCCACTGTGGCTCCTTGTGATCTTGGGTCTTGTGCGTGCAAATGCAGTCATATTCTGGATTTGTGTGAGCAATTTAATTACTTAACAAGCCAATCAGTGTCGGTAATTTCCACTTAAAAAGCAATTATTGATACTAATTGGCATTGATTAGAATTTATGCACACAACTTGCTAGGCATATTCTGTAAAGTGGTGCATGTTTTTTAATGTTCTCTGCCAAAAAGGGAATGTGGCCATGTGCATGGAATGAGCAAACCATGGACATTCTGAAAATCTATGCCCATGGTTGTAGAATATACCTGCTCCATGCCTAACTTAGATGCCGGTATTTACACCATGTTTTACTTGGCATAAATAGATGTGCCTAGGCACATGTATGACTGCTAGGCTTATTTTATAAACTGGCTAGGCAATTTCTATAAACCACACCTAAATCTAGGCACAGTTTACAGTATATACCTAGGCAGAAATACTTTTGCTGCCGACTTTTCAGGCACCATATAGAATCTAGTCCTTAATCCTCTATTGCCTCAGATACAGTGCAAATGTAGGGTTGCTCTTATGATGTATTTAGCACCCAAAAACAATTTTATAACTGCTTATTTGAGCAGGTAAAACATGTTCCACAAGTTTAATCACTTATAAAATGATCCTCTGGATGTCTTTACACTAACAGAGGTTTAGAGAAAAGACCGAGAGCTTCTTTTACAAAGCCGCACTACCTATTCTCAGTGCGGCAAATGAGAGGAAGCGAGAATCGGTAGCATAACTTTGTAAAAGAAGCCCAGAGAAAATAATTTTTTTATGTTGAGAGAACCCATCAGTTGAGTTTTCGAATATAATTTTCCTTTTAACCATATACAAAAAAAGCAACACTGGACCTTCAAGACTGAGACAACAGGAGTATTTTATTGACAAGTGACCCGACACGGGCCGTGTTTCGGCGTCAAACAACGCCTGCCTCAGGGATCAGGGTCTGGATGTAATTTGTTTAGAAATATATATATGTCTCCAATGTCTCCGAAAGTAAATGGAGAAGATCTTTACAACCAAAATCGCCTGTCAGTCTATACAGCAGCGATGTAGAGTGCAGAACTCCTGTATAAGCCTTATGCAATTTTATAACTACAGAAAAGGGAATGTGCAAATCTGATTTATTTAGATTTTTATGAAGAACCTGTGTTCTAACTTTTATCAATCAAATTTTGTCTTCCTGGATATACAGGCACCTCCGTTATACAGGTGACAGCTACAGATGCAGATGACCCCACCTATGGAAATAGTGCCAGGGTGGTATACAGCATTCTTCAGGGACAGCCATATTTCTCTGTTGATCCTAAAACAGGTGACCATTTTTTATTCATTTTTTAATGTTCAGTTTTACTAACTTACTTGTCATTGGTTTAATTTTCGAGGAAATATATGTCCAATTAGTTAATTGTCCAGAGGTTTATTTGCAATATATATATTTTTGTCCAAATCCACTGTGTTGCTGTGACACTGTGACTTTCTGTTGTACATGAGAGGGAGCAGGATATGTTGTTGTTGCTGTTAGGTTAGCCACCTGGAACTGCTGGCAGAGATTCATTTTAAGATCATTATTCAAGTACTTCTTTGGACTATAGTAAATGATAATCTTAAAAAACTTTTGTGAATCTGCTCAGAAAACCCACTTGACTTATATGTGAATATTGTTTCTTATTTTAAGGTCACTGTTATTTGTCATCACACTTCCTTATTATTTAATAGCAAAGCATAAGTGTCCACAGTTCACAATCACTGTATAAAAAAAATCTTTAAAAAAAAAAGGAAACACTTATCTTTAAAGTTGAAACCAGGAATTCATAGCCATAACCATTCTTCCTTTGTGACCAGATAGATACAGTGCCTTATTATTTCAGATGACCTCAGTAATACTGTGCGTATCTTAAGTGAACTCTGACCTTCCCATGTCCCTTCCATGGACATGCCCCTTTTTCAGTTGCATGCTAAAAGATTTATGAATGCATCTTTATAAAATAGCACCTACCTAGTAACCTAGTAACATAGTAGACGGCAGAAAAAGACCTGCACGGTCCATCTAGTCTGCCCAAGAAGACAAACTCATATGTGCTACTTTTTGTGTATATCTTACCTTGATTTGTAACTGTCATTTTCAGGGCACAGACCGTAGTAAGATGCACACATAAATTCAAACTATTGCCAGTTAGCACCATTAATTTATTGTTAGTTCCTAATTATAGGCATTAAGGGCCTTATTCTATAAAGGTTATGCTCCTAAATTTATGTTCCTAAAATTTATGCTCCTAAATTTAGGAGCGTAGATTTAGGAGCATTAACTTTATTGTATAAGGTCATGATTGCCTTGTTAGTCTATTAAAGTGTGCATGCAAAATTGGACATGTGCTCAAATTTGTGCATGCAATTTTCAGTGCCATTTATATAATTTGGGGGTATATATAGATGTGGCAATGTATGCATGCAATTGACTTCTCATAAGATACTGACTGGTTCAGAAATATGTACTTTGAACTGATAGCGTGTATTTGACTGGTGGGCATGCACAGGAATGCAGTTTGGGCAGATCACACAAGCACACATATAGATTATAAAATACAGTAATTTAACACACGACAAATATTGGTGCTGAGAATTACATCACTTCGAGGGCTGGTGTCAGCCTCCACTCTTGCCACATATAAATAGACCCCTACTTGGCTTTTTTAAATAAGCTTCACATCTTCATGTAGGCACTTTGAAAGGTGCTTTAATTACACACCTCCATATAAAATTATCTACAGATGGTCTAGTCAACAATGTGGGGTGTAAACAAGGAAACATTAGAAATGTTTATTTTGTTAAACAAAATGCAATCGTTGTTTTGCTTGTAAACATCTCATGATTACATTGGCTCCCAAAGGTGCGGTATGGCTACCATGTGAGTAGCGTACGTCAAATCAGCCCTACCGTCAGGGTAGCACAAGAGCCCAGCAGTAGTTCTGAAGTTCGCGTGCACAGTTTTCACGGTAGAAAATTATTTTCTATTTTCTACCACAGGGGGCATTCCCTGCAGTAATTGTTAACATGGCCACATTGCCGCATGCTGCCCGATTACCATGGGGTTAGTGCGTGAGCCCTTACCACCTACTAAATAGGTATCACTATGGCTCAGACAGTAAATATCTATACACTAAGTAGCCGTTTTACCAAGCTGCGGGAAAAAAGGCCCTGCGCTGGCAGCGGGGGCTGTCTTTACTGCTCCAGGGCCCTTTTTACTGCAGCATTCCTATTGGTGGCTTTTCAGCATGCTTTTGCCCCAAAATATGTAAGAATGTCCATATACCAGGGTCACAACCTCTTTCCTTTGAAGAGCTGAAATGAAAAGTAAAGAGAAACATCCAATTAGGGAAATAAACACAACCCACCTTCACTGGTGCACATATGACTTATAGCAAGTTGAACACGATCTACTAATCTTTTGAATTGCCACCAAAGACATCCCTTGGGCTGCAGCAAATAAAGCTGCCCCAATCCTAAAGGAGTGAGTCCCAACAGATGAGTCAAAATCTGCCACGTTCAAAGCAGACTTCAAACACATCCACACATTAATTGATTTGCTTGCTTTATTTTTTGTCTATTAGATTGTAAGCTCTTTGAGCAGGGACTGTCTTTCTTTTATGTTTGCACAGCGCTGCGTAAGCCTTGCAGCGCTATAGAAATGCTAAATAGTAGTAGTAGTAAATTGATATTGCTATAATGGACACAATTTAGCATGCTCAAATTAATACCATTTTCTCACCTACATTTCTGGAAAAACCTTTGCATATTGTACCACATAAGTAACCAGTTTATCCTTCTCAACACTGCCCAAGCCCTGTTTCCCAGCTGATCTATCTTGCTGGTCTGAATATGTAAAAGGACCTTTTCTTTTCATATATCAACGTCTGCTACCATAGATCCCTCTCACCCAAATCAGTTTTTGAAGGTGCAAGTAGCTCTCTTACTCTGTGGAGAAGTTATTAACTTAAGCTACAATTGTCAAGTTATGTTACCACAACTTGTGTTGTTTTAGCATAGGTCCCATTTTATGCGATAACACTTAGGTGGGGCAGAGGAAGGTGCTAAAATATAGGGACAATAATCGCCAGTTAGTTGTACATGAAGGTTCATAGGAGTATTAAGCCATCATGGGACAGGGAAACACCTAATGTACCTGAATGTAACTCACCTCGAGCTGCTATTGAAAAAGGTGTGAGGTAAATCCACATCAGTGAATAAATACATAAATGGGCACGAGGAAACTGAAGGATAAATAAGAATATCAACATTTAACAAAAGTCAATCATTAGTTCATTGAAATGTATCCAATAAGCAATTGTTAATGCGCATAGAAAAAGGATTCAAAACATATCAAATAGTCAAGGTTAGGAAGCCCAACATCATATGTTTCACTTGTCAGAGCCTACTCGGGATGAAACGATGAAAATATCAGCCACACTGTAAAGGTTCACTGCATTCCACCACATATTTAGAAATACCTGCTTCACTGCAGACATTGAAAATTACATTGTCTTTAATAGAAGTATATATTACATATCCTACAATGCGAATATTAAACAATAATGTAAGACTAAAAATAGAGATCAAAACTCCTAATAACGTAATAGCATCTTATCAACAGTACTTCTTCCTAAATAATAGACTCTGACAGTAGGTCAGCATGACACCCCTGTGCAGTACTTATCTATTGAAATCTTAGTGGTTTGCTTTTCTTCATAATTAAAGGTCTGTTTTAGCTAATATGTTATTAATGATTTTTTTTATCCACTTATACACAAAGACACAGACAGACTCTGAATTGCTGTTTGTGTGTCTGAATGTATGTTATGCATGGATCTGTCTGTTTGTATAAGTGCCCCCCCTTGCTTTCTTGCTTTGGAAAGTTTAAGTACCCATTATTCAAAAGCATTTATCATGATAGTGGCAGCCGCTATCCAGATACCCCTAAATTCTATACAGTGCGACTAGAGTTGTGCACGCAAATATGGGCATATTCTGAGTTGTGCACGCAACTCAATTGATTAACAAGCCAATCAGTGCTGTTAAATTGATTTTAACAAGCAATTATTGGCACTAATTAGAATTTGCATGCACTACTCACTCACTACTCACTAAACATATTCTACAAAGTAGTCCGTTTAAATTTTACTGGGTGGATCTCAAAAGGGGGCATGGTCATGGGTGGGTCATGGGCATTCCTAAAAATTGCATGCAGTGTTATAAAGTAGCCTGTTCCACGCCTAAAGTTAGGCATGGGCATTTATACCAGATTTTTCATTGGCATAAATGGCTGTTCCAAAACTTTAGTTGTGTACAGTGCTGCATGTATTTGATCAACCGTGCCTAACTTCATTCTGCCCTGGCACTATGTGCCAGATTCTACATTTGGCACTGAAAAAATCAGTGCCGATGGAAAACACAGCTATGTGTATTCTATACACCATGCCTAAAGTTAGGCAGGACCCCAGATGGTCACGGTTTATATCCAAGATGTCAAATGTTCTTTCAGCCAATCAGAAAACCAGTACTCCCTTAAGCAGTCCATGTACTTGGAGATTAGAAAAATGCATACCACTCCATGGCAGCACTTAATTCCCTTGGTTCAACAGAATTCAATTTAAAAATCTACCATTGTTCTTTTATATGCAGGTATTTTTTAATTACCCCTCCCCCTTCTTATACCCAACTAGATCTGGTTGATCACAATACAGTGCAATTGAGTAAACTCATTTCCCAAACTGTTATAATGTTTAACCAAAGGAGCTTGCATGTTAACTGTGTCCATGTTCTATTATTCTCATTTCAAACTTCTGAGAGGTCTGTCTGAAATAAATTAAAGCACATGGACATCTAATAACGTAAATCACATTACATGAATCACAGGTAGTTGAATATTATAAATTCAGATCCTTCTAAAGTTATATCACAGATAGAATAATGTCCACATTTTCAATGTCAACCTTCAGTTTGAGAATATGTAGTCCACACATCTGCCTTGCTCAACTTATCATACAAATTTGTATTTCTCATGTAAGATATCTATTTCTGTTGAGCAAATACTACACGAGTCTGTAAAATATTCCAATGTTTTGTTTTTTTTTCTTTTTTTTAATAATGGTTGATACATTGATGATTGGATATTTCATCACACATGGTAAAGCTTCAACTGGAGAATCGCTGTTATTGTATACAACCCTCTTAAATGCCCATTTCACTATTTTAGCTGGATATCTCCTCTCTATGATTTTTCTTTCAACTCACATGTGTGCTCCTTAAATTGATAATCAGAATCACTTATTCTCCTATATCACAAAAACTATGAAAAAGGCAAGCTGTTTTTCAAATGTGTCAGATGCATACTATCATACTGTAAAATAGAATTTCTATCAGTAGATGCAATATAACAGATGTACTTAATTTACTTTGGGGCCCTTTTACAGAGCGGCGGTAAGCCCAACACGGGCTTACTGCTTGCTATTCCTGGACTACCCAGAGAAATACACTTCAGTATTTAATTAAGGCAGTTTTACAGGCTTAAAACACACTATTCTGTCACATAAGTTAAAATTAATTCTATCCTGGATCGGCAGCCAGTGTAATCTAACCAAAAAACGCATGGCATGATCAACCAATTTACCTGCTAAGATAAGCTTGGCAGCTGCATTTTTCACATGTTGTAGCCTGAAAGAAACACAAAACATATATGCAAATATTCAAATGCATCTTCTGAGCTGCTTTCACCTTCTCCCCTCACTAAAGTCTTGATTGCAAAAAGTGAAAAAAAAATTAATATTGAAGCTTAGCATGTAGTCAATGGGGTATGTCTTCTAAGGAGTGCTAGGAAATAAGTTTAGCTTATGCTAACATAGGGCTGTCCAGTGTGTTAAATCCATTTCTCTTGCACCCAGGATGTAGAGCATTTTTTTTTTCAGGTTATGCATTGTTTGCGTTAGTATAGGTTACCTGGAAAAAATTAAGAAGGGAGCACTTACTGCTTAGGAATGTACTATTTTTTAATTTACTTAAATGTTTCCTTAAACTTTGTTATTATTTTCTTGTATCACATAAACTTTCTGCTTAAGATTTTGGAAAATCCCCCCCAAAATCCTTTAAAAACCCTGACGATGGGTAAAAGAAAAATCACTCATTTCATTACATTATCGGGTCCTCTCCAAAGATGAAGATTACAATCCATATAGTTTGCAAAAAAATGTAATAGAAAACCTTGACTTGGACTTTTCAAATCATAGACATCCGTAGAACATCGTATATATAATGTTAATATTATAAAAACATTCTTTTATTAAGGACTAAAACAATGTTAGTAATATTTCCAATAAAAGCGCAGACCAGGAGAAACAGTGATTAACAGCTGGAGTTATTATTATGCCCTATTGTTTTAGTGTGTGCTAATACTGTTAACAGTTTTTGTTTATCTATAGGCCCCTTGCATAAAATGGGACCTGGTTACGAATAGGCTGTAGCTGATGATCTTAATAAGCAATGCCACTCTACAGCACTGTTGAGGTCAAATGGGATAACAGAATTAAGATGAAATGCCTATCATGTTCTTTCATTTTCAGTAGACAAATTCTATCTCCTCCTGTATGAGCTAGAATGATTTTATCAAGGAAAAAGTTTGCAAACACTACAGAATTCAGTGGCTCGCTTGGTTTGTGGTGCAAGAAAATATGGTAGAGCTTCATCACTGCTGTCTAGATTACATTGGTTACCTGTAGAGTCTAGGATTATTTTTAAATTATGTACTTTTGTTTTTAGAGTTTATCATGAGTTTTGTCTAAATTACTATTCTATACTGTACTACATACAGGTTTATATTCTGCTTATTTCAAACACAATGCTAAGCGGAGAACACCAAGATTTCCTCTTCATTCAAGGAAAGGAGCCGTGGAGGGGCATAATCGAACGGAAACGCCTATCTCCATGGGCGTTTATCTCCGAGAACGGGTCCGTGAAGGGGTGGTCAGAACCGTATTTTCAAAAAAATGGATGTTTTTGAGCTGGGCGTTTGTATTTTTTTTGCGATAAAGGAAACTAAAAATGCCCAGCTCAGAAAATGTCCTAATCCGAGCCATTTGGTCATGGGAGGGGCCAGGATTGGTAGTACACTGGCCCCCCTGATATGCCAGGACACCAACTGGGCACCCTAGGTCAGTGCGGTGGACTTCAGAAAAAGCTCCCACATGCATAGCTCCCTTACCACGGGTGCTGAGCTCCCAACCCCCTTCCCCCAAAGCCTACTACCCACAAATGTACAACACTACCATAGCTCTTAGGGGTGAAGGGGGCACCTACATGTGGGTACAGTGGGTTTTGGAGGCCTCCCATTTACCAGCACAAGTGTTACAGGTAGGGGGGATGGGCCTGGGTCCACCTGGCTGAAGTGCACTGCGGTACCCACTAAAAGTGCTCCAGGGACCTGCATAAACGCAGGCCTCTAGGACTTGCTACTGCTGTATAACATTGGCACACCAGTTTACACCTGAAGACTAATCTCTCCGAAAACGTCCTTTATTGGAATAAGCACGCTTACTCACAGTTAACTGCAGATCAGAGGTTGTGCCCTACCACTGGCAACGAGTCTCCCTGGTACTGAGATTAGCCGTAGGTCAGAGCTGGCAGAATGCTGTACAATGTCCTCTTTCAGCCACATTCAAGGTAAGAACTAAGTTCTCTAACGTGGCTAACACATGGAAGGGATCTAAAACTGGCTTACAAAAATGTCCACTACCTCATGGACTACCGGAAACAAAACTGGACACACTCTGACCCAGTAGACAGGGGGAAAAGCACCATGGGAGAAGAGCCTACCAACTACCAACATCGTGAGACTGTAACACAAGCTAATGAAATCACAGAACCCAATACCCTACACCCACCACAATGCAATGCTGATGTGACCCTGTAGTGTACCTGAGAGCCACATCTGATCCAGGGAAAGGCTGTGAGAGGATCGAAAATATTCTGCTGTCATGGAGGTGGGTACGGCATTTGAGGCTGGCATAGAGGCTGGAAAAAAAGTTTTTAAAGTGGGTTTTTTTTGGTGGGAGGAGGTTAGTGACCACTGGGGGAGTCAGGGGAGGTCATCTTTGATTCCCTTCAGTGGTCATCTGGGCAGTTGGGGCACTTTTTTGGGACTTGTTCGTGAAAAAAAAGGGTCCAAAAAAAGTGACCCAAAATCGCGGTAGAAACGCCTTTTTTTTTCGATTATCAGCTAAAGACGCCCATCTCTCCTCGGCAAATAACCACGCCCCAGTCCTGCCTCCACCACGCCTCCGACATGCCCCCGTCAACTTTACCCATTTCCGCGACGGATTGAAGTTGGAAATGCCCAAAATCGGCTTTCGATTATACCGATTTGGGCGCCTTTGCTAGAAAAACGCCCATCTCCCGATTTGGGTCGAAATATAGGCGTTTTTCTCTTTCAATTATAAGCTGGAAAGTACATAATTTAAAATAATAAAAGTTACATTAATCAGCCACAATTAAGTTCTGGAAAACAAATATGTTTCTAAAGCTTTACAAAAAAAGATAATAGGATGGCAAACTTTGGATCTGAAAAGGAAGATTATTCCAAATTCTTATACCAGTGATTCCAAGTGTATTTTGTACTTAACACCCTTCACTGCTGGGTATCAACCCCCTCCCCCTTGCTAGAGGCTGTGGGTTTGGTAATGCTGACACAGTCCATTCAAAGTGGCTTTGTAAAAGGGGGAGGGGGTTAATTGCCTAGTTGAATTCTTGGAATTTGCTCCTGTTAATACTACTCATCAAAGTAAATCTTTTTTCCTGCATTTTCCATCTGTGAGGGAAGTGAAACATTTTTTTAAAATGTTATCTTCAATGCCTTATTCAGCTGCACACTGGTGGAACTCCCTCCCTTTGGATTAAGGAATTAAGGGGGTCTTTTACTAAAGCTTTGCTCGAGTTATCTGCAGCAGGGCTCATGATATTCCTATGGGTTCTGCTGCAGATAACTCGAGTTAAGAAATCAATTATGTGGAATTTTGGAAGAAACTACCATTTTTTATTTAGAAAGTTTTTATGTATATAACTACATCAAGAATTGGATCGAGAATGTGAGCTAGATCTAATCTACTTAGATTTCAGCAAAGCCTTTGACACGGTTCCTCATAGGAGGCTTTTGAATAAACTTGACAGTTAGGCGGTGAGAGGCTGATATGCACAGACAGGGAGAGGGACCTTGGGGGTGATAGTTTCTGAGGATCTGAAGGCAATGAAATAGTGTGACAAGACAATAGCTATAGCCAGAAGGAAGCTAGGTTGTAACCAGCAGAAGAAAGACGGTGTCGATGACCCTGTACAAGTCATTGGTGAGGCCCCATCAGGAGTATTGTGTTCAGTTTTGGAGGCTGTACATTTTGCTAAAGATGTAAGAAGACTTCAAGTGGTCCAGAGGAAGGCAACAAAACTTATATGGGGATTGTATCAAAAGACATATAAAAAGAGACTGGAAACCCTATATATACTCTAGAACAGAGGAGGGACAGGGGAGATATGATACAGAGAAAAAAAAAGTGTGGCGGAATTCAAAATGGCATGGGATGAACACAAAGGATCTCTAATTAGAAAATGAATGGTTTAAAAAACAAAACTTAAAGGGTTGCATATGTGGGGCAAGATGGCCGCTGAGCAAAACTGCTAGCAGGCAGCATTTTCTCTTACAGCTCTCTGAAAGATTTGACTTACTGAGATGCCGAAAAGACGGGGAAAATCAGCCTCCAATGCCCACTCCCGTCAGGCTCCTTCTTCTCAGGATATTCGCACATTGTTGCAGACTGCTGTAAATCCATCTACTCCAGTGTTAGCAATGTCGGAAGGTGGCTCATTGACACGCTCTGCTGTGAATGGAGGCACTGAAGCGTCTCTAGGGCTAGAGCTGACGCTCAGCCCCGACACAAGGGAACCGCCCCCTCAACCTGTGAGCAGCAGTACACCAGCAGAGGTGACTCCAAGCGTCCCTCCTAAGTGTGTTGTGAACGAACGGAGCCAGGAGGAGTTAAATCAGCATGCTGGTAATCTGGAAGCCTTGATGGGAAGGACAACACCAGATACAACAAAGGTGGGAGACGCTGCTATCACGAGCTAGGGGACAACGATTGAGCAAGAGGTACCACCTTTGCAATTTTTTTTTGAAACAAAAAAAAAACAGCTGAAGTTACCCTAGATTCCTTGTGGACTCTAATAGTGGACCTAGGGAAATCTCTATCACCTCAAATTCAGAAATTAAATCAAGAAATGATAACACAAGTACAAATTATAAAATCTTTGGATTTAAAAATCGAAAAACTGGAGCAACTAGAACTTAAAAAGGATTTGGAAATGAAAAAAATGCAGACCCAACAGGAGATTATGGTAAAAGATTTGACTTCTTTAAGAAGAAAAACTGAATTTCTTGAGAACGCTGTTAGAAGTAATAATCCTTTGCTTCCTAAATTTTCCAAAGCAACTTACTAAGAGGCAGATGCACTAAAGCTAAATGAGCCTTTAATGACCCTCCAACGAGGAAAATTTGATCCGTTGCATGCATCAAAGGGCTTTTACCGAGGAAGCCAGCAGCTAACGAAAACAGAATGGAGATGAGCAATTAGTGTGAAAACCCCATTGAAACAACATGCACTAACCTTTTCCGATTGCCTTTACGCAGGAAAAAGGCAGGAAAACTAACGAGAGGTCTGGACCTCTCGTTAGGACAGCTCTGTGCCAGGAAAAATCATTAAGTGAAAAAATAAACAAACTTTGAGCCAATCCCAGCGCATTAGCAGAGCTAAAAGCGCTGTGATTGGTCCAAAGGACGTCAGCAAACACATCAAATAAAAAAAATAAAAAAAGGATCGGGAGGGGGCAAGGGCGCTCATCAGGAGCGTCCTGTATGGACGGCCTTGCCCCCCCCCGCTGCTCCCCACTTTCCGCCGCTCCCCCCCCGAAAAAGCAAAATGCTAGCTGCCCCGGTCCCCCTCCCTTCCTGTTCCTCTGTTCTGCAGAGCTAACTCCGCCTTCCGTCATTCTTCTGCCCCGTGCCCCGCCCCCGCTGCCCCCCCTGAGGTCGACTACGCCGCTCCCCCCCTCCACCGAGACCCCCCTCCCTATTAACGACCCGAGCAGCGCCTCTCACCTCTTTCAGAAGCGCTGCACGGGCAGGAAGATCTATTGTGTTGGTTGTAGTCTCCATGACGTCTCTTCTTCCCTGGCCTAGGCCCCGCCTCCTTCTGACGTAAGTAACCTACGTCAGAAGGAGGCGGGGCCTGGGCCAGGGAAGAAGAGACGTCATGGAGACTCTACAACCAACACAATAGATCTTCCTGCCCGTGCAGCGCTTCTGAAAGAGGTGAGAGGCACTGCTCGGGTCGTTAATAGGGAGGGGGGTCTCGGTGGAGGGGGGGAGCGGCGTAGTCGACCTCAGGGGGGGCAGCGGGGGCGGGGCACGGGGCAGAAGAATGACGGGAGGCGGAGTTAGCTCTGTAGAACACAGGAACAGGAAGGGAGGGGGACCGGGGCAGCTAGCATTTTGCTTTTTCGGGGGGGGGGGAGCGGCGGAAAGTGGGGAGCAGCGGGGGGGGGGGGGCAAGGCCGTCCATACAGAACGCTCCTGATGAGCGCCCTTGCCCCCTCCCGATCCTTTGTTTTTGGATTTTGCTGACCGGGTAGCCACGTGTATTTGTTGTGGCTTTTTTTTTGTTTGTTTTTACGTTTGCAGCATGCGCAGAGCAGCCAGCAAAACGCTTGGCTGCTCTGCGCATGATTTAGGGGCCGATTACCGATGTGTATTGTGATTCTTTGATACATTGTACGTTGAATACCGATCTGAGCATGTGTGACTTTTTTTTTTGGTGCATTCTTCGTTTTTTAAAAATCGTTAGGGACTTTAACGATTTTGATTTTTTTACGTTTGGTTGCTGCATCTGCCTCTAAATCTCCTAGGGAAATGTTTAAAAAGTACTTAATTGAGATCTTTGGTGTTAAGGAAGAAATTATTCCTCCTTTCACCCAGGTTTATTACCTACCATTAAGAGAGCAGGCGGATCAGAAGAAACCAGAACAAGAAGAACAAGTTTTGAATGTCACAGATTTACTTGAAAATACAGATCTTGAACCTGTTACCTCAACTACCCTAATTGCAACAGTTGCATTAACACCGGATAAGTCCTGGTTAATGACTATGTACTTTAAAAACAAAGACAAATTGTTTCTTGGTCAAAAGATACAATTATTCCCTGATATCTCTAGAGAAACGCAAAAGTGTCAAAAAAATTTCTTCTAATGAAACCAGGGGTCATACAGCTGGGTGCTACATTTTACTTGAGATATCCGTGTAAATGCACAGTGAGATACCAATCGAATAAATATGTTTTCTTTGACCCAGCTCAGTTAACAGTGTTTCTAGCATCAGGCAAAATAGGGGTGCTTAAAATGTTATTCTCCCTTTAATTGAGAAATTTAACACTGAGCAATGTTACCTGTTAGCTTTTTGTTTGCTTTAATCGTGAAATTTTTGCCTAATATATATTCCATTTCTTAATATCTTGCTCCAAATATGTGGACTTGAGTGAGAAATTTCAAAACCATTGCTTTAATGATATTGTATTCCTGACTAAACTGTATGTGAAATGTATTGCTTTTCAAAACAAGCTTTGCTTGATTATAATTGTAAAAGTTAAAAATAAAATAATTAAAAAAAAGGGTTGCATATGTGTTTGCATATCAAGTGGTGCTAAGATGGCAACTCTGGCTGTATCAACTAATGCCTGTGCTGGGTGTCGCATATAGCAATCCAGTTTAGGATGGGCTATAGAGAGCTTCAACGTAAACTCTGGTAATTTTAAATGTGAGGACAGTGCCGGGCATACTTTTACGTTCTGTGTCTCGCAAATGACAAGACGGGTTTGCATAAGCTTTGATGGCAACTCCAGTGGTTGAAACATAAGGACAGAGCCGGATGGACTTCTACGGTCTGTGTCCCAGAAACAACAAAGAAAGAACATGATCAAGTATATAATATCACATTCATTGTTGATTTAATCTAGAATTGAGAATGAATGTGACTGTTGGGCAGCCTGTCTGGACCATTCAGGTCTTATCTGCCATCATTTACTATGTTACTGTGGAATTGATGTTTTAATTCTGTCTCTTAGGATTACTTAGTTACTCTTTTCTGTAAACCACATAGAGCCAGTAACTCTGGGGGATAGTGGTATATAAAAGTTATATTGTATTGTATAAATCTTGAAATTCATGCTGTAAGTGAACTGTACACAGTGGTCAACCAAAAAGTTTCACTTGCATCCTAAACAATGCTTGTGACCTGCTAATTTAGTATATTTTTTAAAGTTATTTTGCCTACATACAATAATAATTGGCAGGAACTGTTGATTATGCAAATAACATATGGGGGCTGTTAGTTTACTTAATGATATAATTGTATAGTGTTTTGTGCAGTAGGGTGAACATATGCTCTTATTTGTAATATTATTGGACCAAAAGGACAACATGCATGTTTGAAATAGAAAACAACTTTCTCCCCATTTCTTTTGCCAACAGAATTTTTTTTTTTGAAGGAAGAGCTGAAGATTCGAGATAACCCTTTAAATTCTGGTTATGAGTGTAAGGCAAATGTGCTAACATTTGTAGGCATTCCTGCATGGAGAAAAATTTCCACTGTTACTTCATCTGCATAAATAGATATGCCCATTTGATAAAATCTACCAGCCACTTTAAAACCTTGTGAACAAGGTGATTCCTCAAAATAATTGAATTTTTGAGTTCCATAGTGTTTACTTAAATAGCAATCGGTCATTTTTTTAAAGCAGAATAATAAAGTAACCTCCAATTGCATTCTTCCAAACAGTAACATCTAGAAAAGAGGTATTTTCCTCATATGAATGCAATCATCAAGATTAAATAATCATTGAGCCCATTTAATAAACTGCGTTAGGCAGTAACACGTGCCCTGATGCAACAAAAATGGCCTAACATGGGACAGGCTATAGAGGTCTGTATTTGTTTTGCTATGTTCATTCGCTAACTGCACAGTAATTTTTTTTTATTTTTAAGGAGAAGAAAATGGGCATTCCTGCATTAATCAGTTAGCACATCTACATTACCAAATGCTAACTGTTTAGTGTATGGATAACCTGGGAGCCCTTAATAGGTGCATAAGAACATAAGAGTAGCCATACTGGGTCAGACCAATGATCTATCTATTCCGGTATCCTGTTTTCCAAATAGTAGCCAAGCCAGGTCACAAGTACCTGGCAGAAACCCAAATTGTGGCAACACTCCATACTACAAATCCTAGGGCAAGCAGTTGCTTCCCATGTCTGTCTCAAATTCTTGGACTTTTCCTTCAAGAATTTGTCAAAACCTTTTTTAAACCCAGATACAATAACCGCTGTTACCACATCCTCCAGCAAAACAGTTCCACAGCTTAACTATTTTTTGAGTGAAAAAATATTTCCTCCTATTTGTTTTAAAAGTGTTTCCATGTAACTTCCTTGAGTGTCCCCTTGTTTTTCAACTTTTGAAATAAGTAAAAAATCAATTTACTTCTACTTGTTCTACACAATTCAGGATGTTGTGGACCTCAATCAAAACACAACCAGCCAACAGGATGAAGTCAGAATCCTTTATTCTGAGTACCGGTAACTGGACCTGACATGTTCCGTGTTTCAGCGGTGAAACCGCCTGCTTCAGGGGCCACAATACAACTTTCTAAGCAAAGTTTAAAAAACAGGGAAACCTGGTGCAAAACACTAGCACAGCCAAGTAAATCCATCTGTAGCGTCAGATGGATGCAGATGTGCCTGACAAACAAATAGCAATCCAATATTGTATAAAGGACTCTTTGACTTCATCCCATTGACTGGTTGTATTTTGTGGCATCCTCTACTCTTGCTTTGGATTTGGACTACACGTAGAGGTTTCTACCTGTTTGTGTGTTTGGCAAGCTCTTTTAAGCTACAGTAAATATGAGTTACTGCTTGCTGCAGCTTTGTAAAAGGACACTTTAGTCACTTAGGGCCCCTTTTACTAAACCGCCTAGGTGCCTACGCATGCCGAATGCGTACCAAATTGGAGTTACTGCCCGGATACTACATGGCCCTTGCTGTAATTTCAATTTTGGTGCATGTCCTCAAAATATTTTTTATTTTCTGGCACATGCCAAGTAGCATCTGATGCACGTAGGTCATTACCACCCAGATTTTTTAGCACTAGGTCTATGGCTGGCAGTAAGTTCTCAGACCCAAAATGGACGTGCAATAATTTTCAATTTGCCGCACGTCCATTTTTTGGCAAAAAAAGAGGCCTTTTTTACAGGTGCGCTAAAAAATGGATCGGTATGCACCCAAAACCTGTGCCTACACTACCGCAGGCTATTTTTCAGCGCGCCTTTGTAAATGAACTCCTTAAGGCAGTCCCAGTGTCCAATGTGGCAGAGATAAGAAACATACTAGCAAGAGTATCAATGGATATTTACAAAGTCTTATAGAAACATCTTATTATGAAATACATCAATCTCTTAATTTCTTGAATTCTACCACAGAGTGTAGCAGAGGATTAGACACAATTCCCATGATCTCTTTTCAGCTGCTAGGAGCAGACAGGAGTAATCGGTTCCCTTGTAGGATTCTACTTACAGTTCAGAAGATGGTAGCCTTGAGACTCAGGGATTCTGAGCTCGGATAATGGTTCTTGATATGGGATACTCTGGAATTTTGTGGAATTAATAGATGGTAGTATCCTTCAGCCTTGTGATGTTCCTGAATTACCTTGTTGTTATTATTATTATTATTATTTATTTACCGCCTTTCTGAAGGAATTCACTCAAGGTGGTGTACAATAAGAATAAATCAAACATGAGCAATAGACAATTACAGCAGTAAAAACATTCAAACAACAATACAAAGTATGGCGTAATATACTACTTACAATACCAACACAATGCGTAATATAACATTTTAATTGACAGTGTAGGGTATAAGCAAAGATGGATCATATGGATAGGTAAGAAAGTAAGAGGAGTTAGAAAAAAAGGTGACTAATTTAAAGAAAGATGAACATGAGGTCAGAGAGATGGTTAAATATTATCTCAATGAACATAACCATAGCTCAGTCTGTCTTTCTCCCAAGTGCAATCAGATGTGATGTAGGGGGTCTCCAATCCCTAGGGCAGCAATTTAGGTGGTTCTGACACCTGTATACTTCAGTCTCACTCCTTATGCCTTTCAGTATACTCGCCTGATTGACATAGTATTGTAGGCTCCTGCTTCTGGAATGTATATTGCTAAGACTTTAGGTAAAGGGTTGTACCCTAATAGTAAGAGATCAGAGGAAAGGGAGGACCAGAACCTAAGACAAGGGTTTAAATTTTGAGTTACTGTTTTATAGTCTGGGGGATTTTCTTTTCTTACTAGTTTCTTGTAATACTAGGGCACTCCCAGTTTCACTCTCTTTCCAAAAGAGACTGGAATGGCAAGATGGTCAAATGTGTTCTGCCTGCCTGCCTACATACAATAATATTAGTTCTGAGATTAGAACAGATGTATTGTTTCATTAGTTTGCAACTAGCACTGTGAATCCTTGTAAACATTCCTCACTGTTGGATTATCCATGGCTGATATGTATATTGTACAACTCCAACTAAAACCTAACCCCATAAAATCATATGTAACACCTCTCCCATGCCTACTTCATAGCTGAGAGGGTTGACTTGGATCCAGATTGACACTTTGGGTGCTTCCAGAAAAATACTTGCATGAATTTTCTTCCAGAGGGAAGGGATCATCATATCTAAGCCCAAGGTGTACTATTCACTGTGTTCACAGTTTGCTTTGAATATACCACGTCATGTTTTTCTTGAATCTATTATTTGTTCACTATTCTTTCCTGTCAGATAATGGAGTTCTATTTCCTATCTGCATTGTTAGATTCTAAACCACTTTGACATGCCTGTCAGGAAAGGCAGTATAGCAAATTAAACCATAAACCATATTCAAACTAAAGGAATTTCTCCAGACATGGGCTTGATGTTCCAAAATTTAAAGAGCTGATTAAATTTCAGCAGAGTAAAGTAGGCGGTGGTACAGGTTCCTATGCAGAATTACAGCATACATATCCAGAAGAGCAGAATAGGCATTAAGGATTTATTTATTTATTTATTTGTTACAATTATACGCCACATTTTCCCACCTATTTGCAGGCTCAGTATGGCTTACAAAGTACCGTAAAGGCATTTGCCATTTCGGTTGATAACAAGTACAAGATTGTGTTGTGGTCAGATGAGATAGAGGTGAATCAGGCATCATGGGTCGAGGGGAAAGAGGATAGTAAATTGTCCAGTACGATCTTTGATTATGTTGTGTTGCAGGGTGTGAGGATTTATGTTGGATCGTTGGGATAAGCTGTTTTGAAGAGGTGGGCTTTTAATGACTTCCTGAAATGTAGGTGGTCATGTATTGTTTTCACAGCATACGGGAGTCCATTCCATAGTTGTGCGCTTATGTAGGAGAAGCTAGATGCATAAGTTGTTTTGTATTTTAGCCCTTTGCAGTTTGGGTAATGTAGGTTTAGGTATGATCGTGCTGATCTGAGTCTGTTTCTAGTTGGTAGATCTATTAGGTCTGTCATGTTTCCTGGGAGTACGCCGTAGATGATTTTGTGGACCAATGTGCATATTTTGAAGATGATCTGTTCTTTGATTGGGAGCCAGTGCAGCTTTTCTTGAAGGGGATTAGCGCTTTCGAATCGTGTTTTACAATATATCAGTCTGGCTGCTGTGTTTTGGGCGGTCTGGAGTTTTTTTGTGAGTTGTTCTTTACATCCCGCATAGATTCCGTTGCAGTAATCTGCATGGCTGAGGACCATTTGTTGTGTTACTTTACGAAAAATATCCCTCGGGAAGAAAGGTTTTATTCGTTTGAGTTTCCACATTGAGTAGAACATTTTATTTATTACGGTTTTATGTATGTATGTATGTATTTATTTACTAGCCGTTAAGCCCGTTAAAACGGGTGAATATTGGTATGTTTTATTTTGATGTGTAACTCCCTCCCTCCCTCCCAGCTCCAAGGCTCCATTCCCTCCCCCCTCCCCTCCCAGCTACAGGACCCCCTGCCCTCCCTCCTTCCCTGCCAGCTCCAAGACCCCCCTCCATCCCTCCGTGCCAGCCCCAAGGCCCCCCCTGCCAGCTCCAAGGCCCCCCTCCCCTCCCAGATCCAAGGCCCCCTCCCTCCCTCCCAGTTCCAAGGCCCCCTGCCCTCCCTCCCTCCCAGCCATTAAGCCCGTTAAAACGGGTGAGTATTGGTATGTTTTATTTTGATGTGTAACTCCCTCCCTCCCTCCCAGCTCCAAGGTCCCATTCCCTCCCCTCCCTCCTTCCCTGCCAGCTCCAAGGCCCCCCTCCGTCCCTCCGTGCCAGCCCCAAGGCCCCCCTGCCAGCTCCAAGGCCCCCCTCCCCTCCCAGCTCCAAGGCCCCCTCCCTCCCTCCCAGCCAGCTCGAAGGCCCCCCACTGTCCATCTTTCCCAGCTCCAAGGCCCCCCTCCTTCTGATCTCCCATGTCCAGCATCCTCCCTGCTTCCCTCCCAGCTCCAAGGCCCCCTCCCCTCCCCCTCATCCCTCCCAGCTCCAAGGCCCCCTCCCCTCCCAGCTCCAAGGCCCACCCTCCTCCCAGCCAGCTCCAAGGCTAAGTGCGTGGGAATGGCCTGCATTAAGGTGCGCTAATAAAAGGTCCCTTTTATCTTTTCTTCTACACACTTATGGATCCAATTTTGAATCCTAGCTCTTCTTTGATTAAACTCCCAACTGTTGTATGGTTTCTGAGGGCACTACAGGAAATAACAAAGGGGTCCTTTTACTAAGGTGCGCTGAAAATGGCCTGCGGTAGTGTAGGTGCAGGTTTTGGGCGTGTGCAGAATCATTTTTCAGCTTTCCTGTAAAAAAAGGCCTTTTTAAAATTTTTGCCGGAAATAGAAGTGTGGCAAAATAAAAATTGCCACACATACATTTTGAGTCTGAGACCTTACCGCTAGCCATTGACCTAGCAGTAAAGTCTCATGTGGTAACGGGGTGGTAGTGACCTAAGCACACCAAATGCCATTTGGTGTGCATCTGATACGCACGGCAAAATATAAAAAAATATTTTTCAGTCGCGCGTATCAGACGTGCGGCAAAAATGAAATTACCGCAAGAACCATGTGGTGGCCGTGCGGTAACTCCATTTTGGCATACTTTGGGCGCACATAAACGCTTATGCGGCTTAGTAAAAGGGCTCCAAAGTATTTCTGTTAACTCCTTCTGCATTTTTTTCCAGGCATTGCAATTATTTTCATGTTTTCCTACATATTTCTCAAATATCAGCTTTTACTGTTCAGTTTTTCCCCCCACTATTCATCTTGCATGGGCTGAAGAGATTTTGTGTAAATCAACTCAGGGTACAGGGTTTATAATTTATGACATGATTTAAGGTATTATATTAAATGCTTTCTTTTGCAGCTGGTCTTGTTTTCCATTGTTCAGCTGCTAATTCTAAAAACTTTTAAGAAAGTTCAGTGGAATGTGCAAAATAATTTGAAAATCATTTTCTGTCAACTCATATAGAGGGTCATTTTCCTAAGGCGTGCTAACAGAGTTAGCAGACACTAATAGTTACACTAATAATCAGCGTACACTAAATGATAAGACGTCCATAGGAATATAATGAGCGTCTTATCATTTAGGGGCACTTTTACGAAGCGGTGGTAAGCCCAGTGCGGGCTTATCACATGTGAATCTGGAGCTACCGCTGGCCCAATGCGTGCACTGGCATTAATTCCAGCCCCAGCACATGCCATTTTCCATGCCGGGGAAAATAAGGCTGTACTTTTTAGCAAGGTGCTAACCAGGTAGTAACTGATCAGCTCTGCATGCTACTCGGTTGCCACCAGGTTACTGAGGAGCCCTTACTACCACCCAGTGCTTTTTTTTGTAGGAAAAAAGGTACCAGTACTTATTATGGATAACCTTAGGGTCGGGGCCACTATCTGACTCCACCCCTTCAGTAGCCACACCCACAGTAGCCACATGCCTGTTTAGGCTAGTAAAAGAGATTACTGAAAATATTACACCAGTATAGGAGAAGAAAAATAACTTGTCATTTTGTTTCCATTATAAATCATTTCTATAAGTTGGTACAGTTCCAGTATACCCAAAATGACACAAACCAGATTAGCACACAGACCATGAATTAGCATAAGAGTCTTGCCAAATATGAAACACAATATGTTATCAAAAGCTCATAACCTAACAGACAGATCCCTTTTCAGACACTTGGCCTTGCAGTCACACATGCAGAACAGAGATAGCTCCTCTTCAGATACAGGCAAAAATTAACCTGAAATCCAAAGAAGCTAAACTCTGCATGCAGCACACTACCAGAAAGAAACATGTTAGCTCCTATACAGTGTAAAATAAGACAGATGTAAATTTTCAAATTGGACATATTCCAAACACTAAAATGAAAATAAAATTATTTTCTACCTTTGTTGCCTGGTGACTTTGTTTTCCTGATCATGTTGGTCCCAGTGTCTGATTCTGCTGCTCTCTATCTGTTCTCTTAACTCTATTTCCAGGGCTTCCTGTCCATTTATTTCTTTACTTTCCTCCTTTCTTCTTCATTTCTTGCCCTACATCCATAAGTAAAAACTGGGCCCTCCGCAGACTTGACTGTAAGAGTTAGAGTGGATCCAGCTTTTGACTATTTTCTCCATCCATGTGCAGTTTACCTCCTCTCGTCCCTTTCCCTCATCTCCATCCATGTTCATCTTCTTTTTTTTTCTTTTCCCTCCCCTCCATCTATACCCAGCATTTCTCCTCTCTCCTATCCCTTGCATCCATTTCCCACATTTTATCCTCCCCTCCATCCCTGTGCATCTCCTTCCTTTCTCTTCCCTCCCCTCCATCCATGTCTACCATATCTCCTCTCTCTCCTGCTTTCCTCTCCATCCAAGTCCAGGTGAAGATGTGATTCCATGTGCCCCAATGAATGGAGAGCTTAATTTTACTTCCAATATTTATAATACCAGGCTTCCCAAGGCAGATTACAGTTAAGATGAACCCATCAAGAAACAGGTTATTCTCACTGAAATTTTGCCATCTGTATTGTATAGGACAGTGTAGAAAAATTAGCACAAAATACAGAGTTTATAACTGCTGTTTCTTTATGTCTACATATGGGAAGCTTTCAAATAAATTAAAAAGCTGTCCAATAAGTAAAAAAAAATAATCTTTTCTCCTCCACCTTTGAAGGGGCTGTCTATCCAACTGGAACAGCTTTAGAAAAGCTTTAAACATTTTACAGATGGACCAGACATAGGTAGTCTCTTATTTCTAATTATCTTTTTGCTATTGATTTCAATATCGTTTGGTATTGTTTTTGGTGAAGCAGTGTGATAGGCTCACCCCGTCGGCCATCTCCTGCTTTTTCTAACCTCCGCTCCAGAGTCCACGGTGTCTCTCTGCGCCCCCACCCCCTGTGCCTGGATCAAATGAACATTTCCTCCCTCCCCATGTCTCTCTCCTGCACTCCCTCCCTTGCCATTATCGGTTAACATTTCCCCATGCCCCCCCCCCCACCATGTACATTTCAAAATGATTTTCCCTCTCTGAGCGCTAACAGCAGCAGTGTTCCACATTCAGGTGCCTGCCTTACATACATAAGTACATAAGTAATGCCATACTGGGAAAAGACCAAGGGTCCATCGAGCCCAGCATCCTGTCCACGACAGCGGCCAATCCAGGCCAAGGGCACCTGGCAAGCTTCCCAAATGAGCTCAGGGGTCCTTCTTTCTCTCTGCTGCACCGCCCCCGCCCCCTTTGCTATAACTTCCTGTTTCCACAGCGGTGCGGCAGAGAGAAAGAAAGATTCATGGGCCGATGCAGGACAGGCAGCTGAAAGTGAAAAGCTGCTTCTGTTAGTGCTCCAAAGTTGAATTGGAACAGGTATGGGGAGGGAGATCGGGAGAGAAGCTCAGGACAGCTACCGTTGGTTCCAGAGGCAGCAGCGAGAGAGAGAGAGCGAAGCTCAAATGACAGGTGAAAAAAGGTGCCAGTGCTACCACCTTAATGGATGGTGGTGGAAAGTACTCCTCCTTACATTACCATGAGGTAAGAGCAATCTTACTGCATGGCATAGCTATTTTCAGCCTTTTTTTTAACCCTTTCTGGCAAAAAGGGCTGCAGTGCAAAGCAAAAACAGCCCCTACTGCTAACGCAGGGCCCACTTTACCGCAGCTTAGTAAAAGGGCCCCTTAGTGCATGCTAAATCCATTAGCACACCTTAGTAAAAGGACCCCATAATTAGTTTGGAAGAGAAAAAGGACCTTGAAGGGGCAGCTTGCAGTCATAACACTGACTTTTTATGGATGGCCTCTAAAGTATATATCAGAGTACAGTATTATCATAATTGATTCTTATTTTTTGGAATAAAGAAGAGATCAAGCCATATTATATTATTGACATCCTGTTCAATAAATCAGAGAGGCCTATTAAAGACAAATTTGCTTTCTTCTTTGTAGTACATGAACAGCCATTCCATAACTGTTTGTTTTTTTCAAGATATAAAAGGGCATTTATATGGATTTTTGGGAGATAAACATCAAGTTTAAAGCTTCTTTCTCTAATTGTTTGCCAGGGATGCTGGTAAGACATTAAACCTTAAAAAGAATTTCATTTTCAGTGGTGGTAAGCAAATTGATATTAGTCATTGGTCAAATTATATTAGACCTATTTACTCTAGAGCTATGTGAATGACATTTTTGCTTTCTCTGTTATCCAGAAATGCTATTCTTAAGTATTAGCAAAATCAATTTTGAAGCTATTGAAATATATACAGATGGAATCATTTCATAGCAGTAGTGACATTCTGCAGGAATGTAAATTGCCACACACATTCTATGTCTTATTTTGTTAAGTTTTCCTTTGATCGATGCATTTTCATGAACATCAAGGAAGCAATTTTGAAAATTGAATTTTGATGCAAAGCTCACGTAAACCTTTACTCATGGGGTTTCCATCAGTAGTCATAGAGAAAGTGTGCATTCACTTTCCCTTTGAAAATTGCCTAGGACAAAATTACCCAGAGAGTTTTACACCTTTTCCTGTGGATACTGTTTCCCTGAAAAACAATACACATACATTTGAAACCGCGAAATTCGATGAGACCTAAGCCTGCTTCTGAGCTTACCCACTTTTCCCATCTGTAAAAGAAAACACATTATAGATTCCTTCATATACTTTTATCTATAAACTGGGTGGAAATTTTTCAGATGACATATTTGCTAGAGTTTTGCATTCATCAGAGTGCCTTAACAAATGTAGGGGTCCCTTATAGAGCGGTAGTAAGCCCAACACGGGTTTACCATTCGCTCTTTTGGGACTACTGCTGGCCCAATGTGGTAGTCCCACCCTGAGCGCTTGCCATTTCCGGGGGTAGAAGAAACTCCCATAAATGGCTTGCGCAGCGATAACCCAGCGGTAAGGGCTTCCTAGCACATGACCATAAGAGTTCTCTTACCGCATGGCTATGTGTGCTGGGACTTTGTTTCCCTACTGCGGTAAAAGGGCCCTGACATGCGGGAAAAATGGCCCCCACCACTAGCGCAGGGCCCTTTTTCCCACAGCTTGTTAAAAGAACTTCTTAGTGCATGCAAAGTCAATTTAAGGTGTGTTAACCTATGAATTAACACCATAAAGCTGACTTCTGTATGTAAATATTTTTTCTGAACATGGATGAGCGACCAAACTAAAAATGTATATACATGTTCAAAAATAAATATGAAAACAGTTTTAAAAAAACATGATTTCTTTTTCATTATGCATATTCCTATTCTCTGCTCAGTTATAGAGCCATTTGGTGTGTGTGTGGGGGGGGGGAGGGGGAATTATCAATGTGGGGTACTGTGATAACTTTCTCCTTTACCTGGGTAAATCAATTTTGGAAATTGCTCTATAACATTCAAAAATAATGTTGGGAGCAGGGGGTTCTCATCTCAGCCTAGTTCTTGGGACACACCCAGCCTCTCAGGTTTTCAGGATACCCACAATAAATATGCATGAGATAGATGTGCATAAATTGGAAGTAGTGCATGCAAATTCATCTCATACGTATTCATGACTGATATCCTGAAAACCTGCCTGGCTAGGTGTTCCTCGAGGACTGGGATGAGAACCCCTGTGTCACAGAGAGATGATAGGAAGCAAAATAAGGTTTGTTTATACAGAATTATTTAGAGCTAAAATATGTGGCACTACACAACCTGCACAATCATTGCCAGTAACTGGGTGGGTGTGGACTTTATTATTCCATTTGAAACTGGCCTCTCATGGGAGAAGCTGCAGTGACATGCTACCCTGTTTACTCATCCTTGCATAGAATAGTTTTGTTTTCTTAAATTAATTCTTTCGTGAAAGAACCACTGCTCTTGTTTTATGACCTCAGATTTCTATAAGGGTGCATTTTAAGTACTGTTGATATCAAGATTTGGGGCTGTACCTTTGATCCACAGCTTTCCTTCAGCCTCCAAATTGCTTCAGTGATATACACTTGCTTTGCAGTCTAAGATTCCATGCTATTTGTGCCTTATTAGATAAAGATGCTCCAACATACCCAGATTTTCTCAGTGCTGATTGGCAGATTGGGCTATTGTAATTCATCGTTAAATGGTCTTTCTGTCGTATTGATTCATTATTTACATCTGATTCAGAACACTGCAGTTAAGCTGCTTTCCTAGAGGCTGCCTCAAGAGCGGCTACAACCATTAGGGTCCCAATGGGTACTTGCACCTAATAGTTACTTGTTAGCTCAAATAAAAACAGCGGGAACTAGCAGCTCAGCAGTTAGTAGCAATATTCTCACTGGTAAAGTAACTCCTCCTCATTCAGCACTAAACAGGACTCCCCTGTTATCTGCTCGATCTCCTTATTTCAAATATTTCTGTGAGATGCTAATGTTCACAAGAACAAAATCATCTCGTGATTCTATCATTAACCTGCTAGAACTGATTGTGTAAGACATTTGGCTTTTTTTTTTTCCTTTCTTGCATCAACTTTTTTGAATGCTTTACTCCACTACCTTAGACAAGAGTCCAATTTCATGAAATGAAAGGAGAGTTTAAAAATGTACTGCTTCCCATTGGCTTTTCTGAAAGACTAGCTCTGCATGACTATGGTTGAGAATGCAGTAGCTGCTACTGAAAAGTTTTATCTTTTGTGTTCTTATTCTTTTAAAGTTTGCCCTTTTTTTTTTTTGTATTTGTACACTGCTCTGATTGTTGCCTGATGAGCGGTTTATCAAGTTCCCTTTAACTTTAAACATTACAGACCATCCATTTATTTATAGCATTTGTATCCTATATTTTCCCACCTATTTGCAGGCTCAATGTGGCTTACATTTTCCATAATGGTGATCACCAATTCCGGAAGAGAAATACATATTTAAGGTGAAAGAGACAGAGAGGATTAGGAATACAGTTACAGAAAGTGCATTTTCATAATCAGAAATAAGAGATGTTGGATTAACTTTAATCGTGATTAACTTGGACAATCAGAAATATTAAACTTCAATCTTGTTGATTAGTATAGACAATCGGGAAGTACAGAATTATGTTTAGTGAAGATTCGGTGTAAAATATTGATTAACTGGAATTTAGGATGGATTATTGTAATATGCTTTGTTGAATAGGTTAGTTTTCAATAATTTACGGAAATTATTTATGTCATGTGTTGTTTTTATTGATTTAGGTAGTTTGTTCCATATTTGCGTATTTATATAGGAGAAACTGGATGCATATGTTAATTTGTATTTCACTCCTTTGCAGGTGGGGTAGTGAAGGTTCAGGAACATGCGTGATGATTTGAATCAGTGCCATAAAAGCAATAGTGTGAAATAGAGTCATGGAAAGACAGTCCTGACTTGTGCCACTAAATAGGATTAATTCTATCCACATTAACTACTTATAACCATTCATCTTGTTTTAGGCAAATGCATAAGAAGGGGTGACTATCACTTAAAACCAAACTCGGGAGCCAGTGAAATACTGTGCTCAGTTTTTGTGCAGGGTTAGCATGGCTTTTGTGTACAATGGTGTAGACACATGATGAAGCTAACCCTGCCCAAAACTTGCCTTAAACCCAAGCACACAGCATATTTAAAACCCTGGTAATGAGGCCAATTTGCTATTCTGCACTAATACAAAGAAGTGTCCAGAAGACTTAAAGGTTTAAGCAGAATGCCAGAGCTTTAACACCACATCTGAGGAGGCATAAAAAGGTTAACTTATTCTTCTGCAGTAACTTCTGGGAGGATTTAATGCCTTCTCTTTTTCCTGTGAGCATATATGACCTGTTCAATTTTTTTTCATGGCCTTCATGAAAAGGACAGAACAGGGAGATGATGGTTCTGCATTAAGGGCTGCTAGAGCTGTGAACAGCTGTACACACATTTTAGATATTTCAAAATCTACTGTAAACTCATTTCTTCAGCTTGGCTTATAAAGATACTAGAATTTCTATGTAATACCCATTCACGTTACCTTACCCCTGTCTTCCACAAATTCCATCTAATCTCAGTTAACTACATCCTTACATAACTTTTCAGGTTATAACTTGAATACCCAATTTAAATCACAAAGCATTAACTTTTTCCATTTATACCTGCTCTTATCAAGTTTATTGTTATACCTCTTCATGATGTATTTTATGATATAATTCATGATGTTTCTTATGATGTATTTTACTTGCTGTTAATCAACATATACATATTTATTATCTTTTTCTTATTCTCATGTAAGCCACATTGAACCTGAGTTGCTCTCGGTCTAATGCGGGATATAAAAGTCATAAATAAATAAATACATGTTCTAGAAGGCTATTCTGTGCATAAATGCCAGCACTGAAACAATTGTATACACAGAATATCATTTCATCACATTCTGCAAATGTGTAATGATACATATTTCTGCTCAGGCAGGTGCATAGCTCTAGTTGCCTTTAGCATAGAGCCTTGTATGCATTCATCTGGTGTGCGCGCTCTGATTAGCACACAACTTTTGTGCAGATCCTGTTTGCATATAATTTTTTTGCAGCACCTACAAAAACTGGGAAGCTGTGTACCAAGCTATCAGAGCAAGGGTTCTAATGCAAGCTTTTCTGCATTGGCCTCTCATTCATTCTTCCTCTCACTTATACTGCAATTTGGTCCTCAATAATTGCTGTTATTGAGTTCAGTTTTTTAAAAAAAAGTGGTAGAAACCGTTTACCTTGTGTACAAGTTCACACATCTCATCACCAAAGTTAAGAAGAGTGTTAGTCCTTTCACACCTCATCCATAACAATCATTTTTCAGGGATGTGCATTCACTTGAAACAACATGGAAAATGTGAAACAACAAACTACCCCCCCCCCCCCCTTTTACAAAGCCACGCAGTAATGCCGACACAGCCCATTCAAAGTGAATGGGCTGTGTCGGCATTGCTGTGTACCAGCTGCTAGCATGGCTTTGTAAAGTGTGTGTGTGTGTGGGGGGGGGGGATGTTATTTATATAATTTCTAACCCACGATGACAGGAATAAACCCCAAAATGAGAGGTGTGGATAATTTCAGCATTTTTTCCCCACTGTTAACAGTTATCAGAAATCAGCCAGTCTTGAACATATAACCTTTGGGTTTGAAGTAACCATCTTCCAGGAAAGCCTGGTATAGCAACCCCATACCTAGCTGCCACTTGATCCTTGTGTGCCCTTTTGTGCTGGGTTCACTTCATGGATGTACAATGACTTCAAGATGTACCATGAGCAATCCTAGTTCTTTCTAGTCTAGTATTTAAGCTTCAGGAATCCCTGCTAGAGACTCTGTCCATAAGTACATAAGTATTGCCATGCAGGGACAGACCAAAGGTCCATCAATTCCAGCATCTTGTTTCCAACAGTGGCCAATCCAGATCACAAGTACCTGGCAAGACTCCAAAACAGTACAATACATTTTATGCAGCTTAATCTAAAAGTAAGCAGTGGATTTTTCCCAAATCCATTATAATAATGGCCTATGGACTTTTCCTTTAAGAAGCCATCCAAACCTTTTTGAGACCCCACTAATCTAACTGCTTTTACTACATTCTCTGGCAACAAATTTCAGAGTTTAATTACATGTTGAGTGAAATATTTTCTCTTATACGTTTTAAATTTACTACTTTGTAGCTTCATTGTGTGCCCCCTAGTCCTAGTATTTTTGGAAAGAGTAAACAAGCAATTCACGTCTATCCGTTCCACTCCGCTCATTATTTTATAGACCTCTATCATAACTCCCCGCAGCCGTGAAAGCATGAACCAGCTAAATTAAAGATACTGAAACATTGACTCGGGCATTTTTGATATGACATCTAAGATCAACTTTGGACGTTTTGTAAAAAACATCCAAAATCCGAATAGAAAAGAAGGTCATTTTCGAAAAAGAAAAATGTCTATATTTTGATTTAAAAAATACTGTTTCTAACAAGGTTTTGTGCTTTGGACGTTTTGTTTTTTAGTCCATTAAAAAAAAATGTCCAAGTGAAAAATGTGGAAAATCAAGCCATTGGGATGTAGGAGGGGCCAGTATTTTTAGTAGACTGGCTCTCCCGACATCCCAGGAGATAAATGGGGTACACTAGGGGGCACTGCAGTGGACTTCAAAAACATGCTCCTAGGTACACATCTCACCATTGCTGCCTTATTTTGTCTGCTTAGCCCCCCAAAACCCACTGCCCATAATTGTACACCACTACAGTAGCCCTTATGGGTGAAGGGGGCACCTATATGTGGGTACAGTGGATTTCTGGTAAGTTTTGGGGGGCTCACCATTTCCACCACAAATGTCACAGGTAGAGGGAGATAGGGACCTGAGTCCCCCACTCCAATGTGCACTGCACTGACAATTACACCACTCCAGGGACCTGAATCCTTTTCTGATAGACCTGGCTCTAACATCTGAGGCTGTCACAGAGGCTGGGAAATCATATTTTTAATCACATTTTGGGAGGTGGGTGGGGGGTCATTGACCACTGGGGGGTATTTGGGGGGTCACTCATGATTCCCTCCAGTGGTCAACTGGTCATTTAGGGCACCCCTTTGTGCCTTATTCATTATAAAAACAGGTATTGATCAAAACAGCTTAGTTTCAGTCCTGGACGGTTTTGATTTGTTCCATTATGGCTGTAAAATGTCCAAGTCTTAGGAACGCCCAGATCCCGCCTTTTACATGCCCCCAACACACCCTCTTGAGTTTTGAATGCACTTCTGATGGACTTCACAGAAAAATGTCTAAAAATTGGTTTTAAATATATTAATGTGGACGTTTTCATGAGAAAACTGTCCAAATGCTGCTTTATGCCACTTTTTAGACATTTTTCTCTTTTGAAAATGAGCTCCTCAGTCACCTAAATAAAAAAGCTAAAAAGGCAGGTTTCTGATAGTGTCATGAAATTTCAGCTTAACTTCAATTTAACTTTCTCACTTTTTGATATTGTAATGGTGAAAAGGAAGTTATGGCACACAAAAAAAAATCATAAATGTGTGATGTTTAGTTGCCTTGTGGCCACTTTAAAACCTGTCAGTCTGTGAGCACATTAAATATTATTCAGAGTAATTAGAATGGAGTTTGAACTCACATATGTACTAATTTATGAGAATTTTGGTGGCAATGTATTATCAGTAGCTTTCCCATACAGAAAGATTTTCACTCCTATATTTGTGTGATAGAAAAGGTTCCAGTCAGGCTTTCACAAAGGTTTCAGTAAAGAGACTTTACTTGGTTCACTAATAGCTGAAATTAGAAAACTTTTATCCAGAGGACAACCAGCTGTATTACTACAATTTGATTTATTCTCAATGTTCAGTAATGCATCATGAATTGTTAATATATTCACTAAGTAGGATTGGAATTTCAGACAGGTTATTTGATTGGAACCTCTGTTTTCCATCATTATGAACTTACAGAATAAAGATGTCAGATTCAATATGAGCAACTTAGAAATTGTATTGTGGTGTCCTGCAAGGTTCACCTTGTCCCCAGTTTCTTTAATATTTTAGTGTCATCTTTTGGCTTGCTTTTGACCCATCTGGAGATTACCTATTTTATGTATGCAGACATCATCACTGTTAGTGCCGGTATTAACCACTTGAAATGACACATTACATATAATCGAACAATGTTTTTAAAATATTTGACAATTGGATGAAATCTAATTATTTGAAACTGAATATAGATAAAACAAAAATGTTCTGGTTGGATCCTTCAGGGACTTTTCTGAATGATAATCTCATTACACTGGAGAACAACATTCAGGAAAATATTTGTTTCTTCAACAAATGTGGGTTAATGCAATAGAATTTACAACCCTGAATCAGAATGGAACCTTGCAGCATTTCTGTCAGTCAGGTTTTAGCCGAAATGTATACTTCACTGTCCACATCCATCCATCTTGTGTGACACTAGTCTCAAAGCCAATGGCAGATTAGGATATGAAATTGACTTTTTGTTTTTGAAAGAAAAGCCCAAAACAGTCTGTAACATGATTTTTCTTCTGTCACCATATCACTTGGATAGCAAATGGCATGGTTGACTCTGAACCACTGAATCAAAATCACACTGGACAATATGACTTTTGTTTCCATAATGAAATTGGATGTTTCTTATAGATTTTTGGATTATGATCATAGAAATGACATCAACATTTTTAAATCATGTATGGTTTCCAGAAATGTGTTCTAACACTAGTATATGAATGCCATTCAGTTTAAGTGTATTATAACATCACTTAGCCCTATTTTTCTGTATTGATTCTAGGAGAAGTTGATGAATAGCTAGTTATTACATGGCCTGATGGTTAATTAAATTGAAAATGCCATGGAAATATATTTATCATGCTGACACTTCCTGCTAAATTTGCAGCGAGTTTTGTCTGAAGGCACAAAGAAGAATCATGGCTTCACTAGTGAAAAGGCCTGTATTTTGGGTGTAAAGTTGGTGATCAAGGCAAAAGCTGGACAAAAGACTCCTGGGGGAATATCCTAATCTCTCCCTTTCTTACTTCTAGAGCACAAATCAGTGAAAAGTAGAGGTACAATCTGAACTGAGTTTTCCTGTAGCATTCATATTAGCAACATGTTTACTACTATTATAGTTCATGTGTTATGATTTACCATCAAGCCAGTATGTTTTATTGTGTTTATTTTAAAGGTAATGAAAATGCATGAAATGGCAAAAATGGTAGAGATAGTAAGAATGCATAATATTTCAGTGCTGCATTGCTAATTAATATTTATTTATCTATTTATTTATTTTTAACATTTGTATCCCACATTTTCCCACCTATTTGCAGGCTCAATGTGGCTTACATAGATCCGTAAATGGTGAATACCAGTTCCGGAGAAAAGGAATACATAGTTAAGGTAGAGGATACAGAGTGAATTTGGTTACAGGAAGGAAAGTTTGTCTTATAATAAGAATTGAAAGGTATTATGTTAACTTCGTTCATGAAAGATTAACTTGAACAATTAGGAAAATTAGAACTACAAATCAGAATACTTTAGCAAAAAACAATAAAGGCTTAATGAATACATTTGCATAGGTACAATTGTTAATTGGCATTTAAGATGAATTATTATTGTATGCTTTCTTAAATAAATAGGTTTTCAATAATTTACGGAATTTCACTAAGTTGTGGGTTATTTTTATGGATTTTGGTAATTCATTCCAAATTTGCGTGCATATGTAGGAGAAGCTAGATGCGTACGTTAATTTATATTTTAATCCCTTACAGTTGGGATAGTGGAGGTTCAGGAACATACGCGATGAGCTGTTAGAGTTCCTGGTTGGTAGGTCAATAAGGTCTGGCATATATCCCAGAGCTTCACCGTGTATGATCCTATTAACCATGGTACAAACCTTGAAAGCAATGCACTCTCTTAATGGAAGCCAATGTAGTTTTTCTCTTAGGGGACTGGCGTTTTCATATTTCATTTTGTCAAATATGAGTCTGGCTGCCGTGTTTTGTGCAGTTTGGAGTTTTTTGATAATTTGTTCTCTGCATCCAGCATAGATAACATTGCAATAGTCTAGCTGGCATAATACCAATGATTGAACCAGTCTGCAGAATGCTTCTCTTGGGAAGAAAGAATATGTAACCAGAGTGGGTAATTTGTGCACAGCTGTGGTATTAAAATGTTCTTCTACTGTTTGGTGCTGGGGTGTTAAACTGTTATATTTGATGTTGCATTATAAGTACAATGAGACCTACCCCCCTGTTTTCTAAGCAGCAGCTACCTGTCACTAATGCCAACACAGCCCATTTACTTTAAATGGGCTGTGTCAACATTTTCTCGCGGCTTAGTAAACAGGAAAGCTAGTTGCTAATAACTGAGATTAACAGTAAAATAACCTATTTTATCAGCAGCCCGTGTTCATAACTCCCCCCTCCCCGCATAGGCAGTTGTAAAATTATTAAATAGGCTAGAAATAGATTTGTTTATTAAAAATTTGATACATTTTCACAATAAAATCAGAGCAGTGTATAGTAAAACCAATTTAAGAACAATGCGAAAAGAGCTACCAGTCTTCTCAAGGAAAGGACAGCATAGGAGAGAGAGAGAGAGAGAGAGAGAGAGAGAGAGAGAGAGAGAGAGAGAGAGCGAGAAAAGATGCCTTCTCCAAATTACCTTCAATATTTTCAAATGGATTAATTTTGTGCATACCAATGACTGTAATGAACCTAACTCTTAAGCCAGTGTTCTGTGATGTTTCATCAGTGATTGCGCAAGTGGTCCTTGGTGCATGCATTTCTATATTCGTTCATGATAACACATGGGTTTCCTCTGCTTTGCTCCAGTGTTGTCTATAACTAGTGCATTATTTCTAGTGAAAAAGGTGCTGGTACTCAAATGCCAGCCCACCTTTCAGGGGTGGGTTGATCACTGAGGGACTCACCCCACAATAGCCAGTTCCCCTGCAACCAGTCACAGAATCTATAACAGGCAGAATTGTTGTGTAGAGCCTGAGCTCTTTTATTAAAACTTGGGGACCATGGGTCAATTTTAGCAGACAATGGAAAAGATGCTGGTACTCAGTACCCCCTCTAAAAAAGCCCTGTCTTTAACCTTCTGATCACTGTAGCTTGAGTTGCTCTAACAAATCTTTCTATTTATTTATGGACAGTGTGATCTTTATGCTTTGTACTAGAATCCACATCTTATGGAAATGTGTGTGGACTCTTAAATATTGTGCTAAGAATGATAGCCCAACTTCAACTTCTCCTGAATTCAATATCTAGCTTTTTCTTTGTCTCACCATTATTTCTTTGCTACTGGAGTTTTGTACAGTACATGACCATTTAGGTCATCATTATGGTTTCACACTGTGTTTTGCCTCAGAATTGCCCGAGGCCTTCAAACACAATTCAGTGTTCCAGAAATGCTTTGCCAGGACTTGCAGTGAGTAAATGTATTTCTGAGTGTTTTCCACGGTTCATATTAGCTGAATCAACTATTTTTTTTCCCTGTTTGTTTTTTGTACTAAATGTTTTAAAACAACTAAATAAAAAAGCATGCTCTGATTTTTCTTGCTGGACTTTTATATACAATCCAGGTGCACCTACCTGTTACTTCTAGTTAATTGCCTCCACTCATACAACTTCTAACCTTTTAAACTAAATAGCTTGTTATAAAGGCAGCAATAATTATAAAACATTTCTAGTGGTAAAATACCATTTTTGTCAATGGAAATTGAATTTTTGGAAAATCTATGGTTTATAGATATAAAATTAGATATTGTCCCCTTGGATGTAATTCTATGAGGAGCCACTTCGATTTAGGGCCCTGTTTACTAAGCAGCATTATAGGCGCGTTAACCATGTATGTGCCTACAGTATCCCTATAGACGCCTACATGGTTAGCGCACATGCTAAGTGTAGGCGCGCTAAAAACACTAACACACCTTAGTAAGCAGGGGCCATAATAAAACTTCGCAGCACACTTCCTCAACACAATACTGCCATCGAAAACTTCTTTAACGATTTGAACATAACCTCCGACGGATACCCAGCTGACTGCACATGGACAACATTTAACCTCCTTAACACCGAATCAGTTACACAAGTGACTCACAGGTTTACCAAGACCCATTGCAAACTGGACACCTGTCCCAGTTTGCAATGGGTCTTGGCCCCCGACCGCTTCATAGCATACCTCACATCCCACCTAAACTTCATGTTACAACAAGGACTCTTCCCTGAGGAATATGGCAACATCCTACTCACCCCAATACCAAAAGACACCAAGAAAAGCAGAAACGATCTCATCAACTACCATCCAGTTGCGTCTATCCCACTAGTAGTAAAAATGATGGAGAGTTTGGTGACTAAACAGCTTACAGATTACCTGGACAAGTTCTCGATACTACATAATTCACAATCAGGATTCCGATCCCACCATAGTACTGAAACTGTCCTAGTCACCCTCCTTGCCAAATTCAAGCAGGAGATGGCCATAGGTAAAAGTATACTCCTTCTCCAGTTCGACATGTCGAGCGCATTCAACATGGTAAACCACAACATACTACTAAGACTACTTGGCCACTTCGGGATTGAAGGAAATGTACTTAACTGGATCAAAGGCTTTCTAACCACCAGAACTTATTAAGTAATTTCAAACTCAAACATATCACCACCATGGAAAGGTGTCTGTGGAGTACCTCAAGGATCACCATTATCATCAATACTGTTCAACATGATGATGATTCAATTGGCATAGTCTTTATCCAATCGAGGCCTTAACCTGTTCATTTACGCAGATGATGTCACAATCTACATCCCCTTCAGACATGACCTGACAGAAATAACCAATCAAATCAATGATGCCCTCAACATCATGGACTCCTGGGCAAACTCATTCCAACTGAAACTGAACACTGAAAAAACACATTGCTTCATCCTCTCCTCTCAACATAACAAGTACAAACCCTCAATCATAAATACCCCAGGACACACCCTCCCTACCTCAGACAGCTTGAAAATACTCGACGTCACACTCCACCGCAACCTTACTCTCGAGAGCCAAGTAAACTCTATAATAAAAAAAAATGTTCTACTCAATGTGGAAGCTCAAACGACTAAAACAACTGCCTGCCCCGAAGAATTCGCTGAACAACTCAGGAGGGGGTGGCAGGGGAGAGAAGGGAGTCTCGGTCGCTGGACATGGGTGGCTGGAGGGGGGCATGGGAGAAGGGAGTCGCTGGATATAGGTAGCTGGAGGAGGAAGGGGGCAGGGGAGAGAAGGGAGTCGCTGGATATGGGTGGCTGGAGGAGGAAGGGGGGCAGGAGAGAAAAGGGAGTCGTTTGTACCAGATTTCATCAGTTGTAAGTATGACATTTAAAGTTTGAGCATGGGAATCGGTGCTAAGAGCCACTCTTTTCCAGCATGCATTTTTGAGCCGACCTTTAGCTTCTGCTGGATATGCGTCAAAATATTCATTAGTTTCTTGCAGCCTGTTATTTAGGTTGTGCCTTTTGTATTCATATTTCTTTCTCCAATGCAGTAGTCTTTGAAATTGTCCAGGATTTTGTTCAGGATTCAGTTTTGTCTGCCTCGCTGACAAAGGTCAGGGTCTCATACAAGTCATATGCTTCCATGCCAATGCCTGTCAGAGAAATGGGAAAGCATTTTTTCATTGGCTGTTCCTCCAGGCCAACTACTATTTCATAATTATGCCACTGGCTTTTGAAACAGTTAAAATTCATAGCACAATCCCCTGGCAAACTCGGAGATAGCAGAAGCAGAATCAATTTGTAACTTTTAATGCTAATTTACTTCTAACACTGTGAGGCTCATTTTCAAAGCACATGGATGTCTCAAAATGGCAAAAAAAAAAAAAAAGTCCATCTGCCAAAAGCATCCAAATTGTGATTCTGGAATGCAGAATTTGTACATCCTACACTGCAATTCATCCAAATAGCAAGGGGACATGTTGTGGGTGTGCTTTGGACAGGACTAAGGATGGTCCAACAGTAATAGTCGAATGGGGAAAAAATGCCCAAGTCTAAAAAGGACATTTTTATTTAGACCTGTTTCAGTCATGTCCAGGATACAAAAAATACTCTCTGATTGAACAGCTGACCACTGGAGGAATTGAGAATGACCTCTCATGAATTTCTCCCCCCCCCCCATAGTTGATGTCCCCCTCCCCCATGGTTGATGGCCCCCTCCCTCTGCCTTGAAAGTGAAACTGAATGGGGATACCAGGCTGTTTGACAGCATTAGGTATTATGGGCATTCTGAACAAAACAGAAAGCAAGTCTAAAGAGTACCCTAGTTGTCAGTGTAGAAGACTGTAATTGAGGGGACTCGGGTTCAATTCCCACTTCAGTTATCTTTTTTTTCCTTTAAATTGTGAGCCCTCCAGAAACAGACATATACATACTGTACCTAAATATTTATGACACCTGCAGGCCTGAAGGCTATTGAAGTGGAATACCATCAGGTACAGTAGGAATTCCCCTGTTTCTGGAGGGCTCAGCCCAGTGGTTTGCTAGAGCCGGCTCGCAAGAGCCGGTTGTTAAATTTTGCTCCGACTTGCGAGCCGGTTGTTACAAAGCGTGAGCTGGCTCTCCTTCCCTCTCTCCTCCCTCCCTCCCTCCTTCCCTCCAGATCCGGTCCCTCACCGACCCTGCCTTGGCAATCGAATTCTTCGGGACAGGCAGTCTTGCCTGCCCGCTGCCGGTGCTGACCCTCCCCCACTGCCGGTTGGCTCTTTAAAAATGGCCACCGAGACTTCCAGAGGCGGCCTTGCGAGACTTTTGCTGAAGTCTTGGAGGCCACCCTTGTAAATCTCGGAGGCCATTTTGAAGCGCGATCTGGCAGCCGGGGAGAGTCAGCACCGGCAGCGGGCAGGCAAGACTGCCTGCCCCGAAGAATTCGCTGAACAACTCAGGAGGGGGTGGCAGGGGAGAGAAGGGAGTCTCAGTCGCTGGACATGGGTGGCTGGAGGAGGAAGGGGGCGGGGAGAGAAGGGAGTCGCTGGATATGGGTGGCTGGAGGAGGAAGGGGGGTAGGGGACAGAAGGGAGTCGCTGGACATGGATGGCTGGAGGGGGGCAGGGGAGAAGGGAGTCGCTGGATATGGGTGGCTGGAGGGGAGGGCATGGGAGAGAAGGGAGTCGCTGGGATGGGTGGCTGGAGGGGAGGGCATGGGAGAGAAGGGAGTCGCTGGGATGGGTGGATGGAGGGGAGGGCAGGGGGAGAGAAGGGTCGCTGGACATGGGTGGATGGAGGGCAGGGGAGAGGAGGGTCACTGGGTATGGGTGCATGGAGGGCAGGGGAGAGGAGGGTCGCTGGACATGGGTGGATGGAGGGCAGGGGAGAGGAGGCTCGCTGGGTATGGGTGCATGCAGGGTAGGGGAGAAGAGGGGAGAGAGAAGAAATGCTGGACATGGATGGAGGGGAGGGAAGAGTGAGGAAGGAGATGAGATGAGGGAAAAGGAAGAGAGGAGAAAAACTGCACATGGATGAAGAAAATAGGCAGAAGCTGGATCCACTGGACAGTCAAGTTTGCGGAGGACCAGAAATGAAGAAGAAAGGAGGAAATGAAAGAAATAAATGGAAAGGAAGCCCTGGAAACGGAGTTAAGAGGACAGATAGCAGCAGAATCGGATACTGGGCCAGCATGATCAGAAAAACAGTCACCAGACAACAAAGGTAGAAAAAAAAATCATTTTATTTTCATTATAGTGTTTGGAATATGTTCACTTTGAGAATCAGGTGCTCAACATTAAAAGTTTATATTTATTTACTTATTTATGGCATTTGATCGCACATTAAACATGAATTAGATTGGAACCTGGGATCATTTAATTCTTTTACTGGAGTAATGCATCAGGCTCTCTCCCCGGCTATAGCCTGCTCTGCAATTTGGGGGGGGGGGGGCGCAGAGGGGGACAGGGGAGAGAGAGCCTGTTGTTAAACATTTATCAGCACACCACTGGCTCAGCCTTTAAAATAAGAGTTGCAGGGGGATATGAACATAGGTGGCCCTAGTTTGCAGTCCATTGCACTAGTTGCCCCTCTGCTCTACAAGGATGTCTGTATGGCTATTTCTTTAATTTAAAAAAATGCTGCCAGACGTTTCAGTTTGCAAAATGACTGTTCATTTTGGACCTGCTTACATATTTTTCAACAGGAAACACTGATGAATTTCCTGTTGAAAAATGGCCGAGATGGACTTTTTTTGGATGTCATGAGCTGGATGCCCCAATTCTGACTTGAGTGTCCTATTGAAAATGTCCCCTCACATAGCATATTCAGACATTCTCAGGCCATCTATATAGTTTAATCTACTTGCTTTATTATAACTCACAGCAACAGGAAGTGATGCATTGAACACAGTAGCATCACAGTACACCTTCCACTTCCTATAGAAATGGTTCTTAATCCAGTCCTCAGGAGGACATACCAATCCAGTCAGGTTTTCAGGATACCCACAGTAAATATGCATGAGATAAATTTGAATGCCCTATCTCCATTGTATGCACATATATCTCTTGCATTTTCACTGTAAATATCCTGAAACCCTGATTGACTAGGTGTGGTCTGAGAACTGGATTGAGAACCTCTGCACTAGAAGGATCATAGAGACTTACACAACAGCTAGTGTGACTCCTACCCAGATAAGCCCCTCTGAATATCAACCCTCAAATGCTTCTCACCTCTTCACTCTCTTCTAACCTGCTGGACTAGGGGTAAGCTTCAAATGGAGTTAGGGCAAAGTGGCAACTTAGCCAATTAGTGGTGATATTTGGTCCGCTAACCAGCTAAGTAAGTGTATTAATTTAGAACAGCTAAACAATTGTCCTAACTTTATGCACTGAGTTAACTGGGCAGTGGTTTAAATATTGGCTGGTATCCGGATAATTTCTGGGTCAGTGGACATACCCATAGATTCAGTGCCAGGAGCTGTGCATGCCCCAGCTTTGAATATCTGGGATTAGGTCAGCCCACAGCTGGCAGCGGCTTCAAAGCCGCTTACTGCCATGTGCTGAATATTACCCCCTTAATATTCTGGATTACTAAAAATCAATTCATCTGTTAATTCACAGACCATCAAGTAGGAGACAAACATATACTGTAGGAGAATGAAATGTTGTACAAAAACAGTAAACTATTCCCTGGTGACTGGACTTCTTCGTCATTCTCTTCTTTTCTTGTTGATCTGGATAACTTGCACGCAGACTCTGGACTCATCCCTGATGTTTATTTGTGTGTGGAAGGAAACTGTTCCTTCTATTTTTGCAGAATGATGCTCTCAACTCTCCACTTACTCTCACAGTAGCAGACCCATTTCCTCTCTGGGACACCAGATTATACTTCTATTCCATCAGTAATAAAACTCTCCCCACTCTCCCCACTTTCATTTATGCAGACGACGTCACTATATACATTCCTTTCAAACACAACCCTACAGGAATCATCAAAGATACCACGCTCAGCTTGAATACTATGAACTCATGGGCAAATGCATTCCAATTAAAACTCAACAGAAAAAACACACTGCCTCATCCTCTCATCCCAACACAACATGAACAAACCCACAATCCTAAACACCCCAGATCACACCCTCCCTATTTCAGACAGCCTAAAAATTCTCAGAGTCACAATCAATCGTAACCTTACACTAGAGAGCCAAGTGAACTCTACAACCAAGAAAATGTTCCACTCAATGTGGAAACTTAAACGCCTGAAACAATTCTTCCCAAGGGAAACTTTCCGTAACCTGACACAATCAGTGGTACTAAGTCACTTGGACTACTGCAATGGAATCTATGTGGGATGCAAAGAGCAACTCTTAAAGAAACTTCAGACCGCTCAAAACACAGCAGCCAGACTTATATTTGGAAAAACACGATTCGAAAGTGCCAAACCCCTCCGAGAAAAACTGCACTGGCTTCCAATCAAAGAACGCATAGAGGGGCATAATGGAACAGAAACGCCTATCTCCATGGGCGTTAATCTCCGAAAACGGGTCCGTGAAGGGGCGGACCGAACCGTATTATCGATAAAAAATAGACGCCCATGTTTTATTCGCCAATGTGTGAGCTGGGCGTTTTTGCTTTTCAGCGATAATGGAAAAGGAAAGTGCCCAGCTCAAAAACGAATAAATCCAAGGCATTTGTTCGTGGGAGGGGCCAGGATTCGTAGTGCACTGGTCCCCCTCACATGCCAGGACACCAACCGGGCACCCTAGGGGGCACTTTTACAAAAACAAAAAACCAGGTAAAAGAGCTGCCAGGTGCATAGCACCCTTCCATTGTGTGTTGAGCCCCCCAAATCCCCCTCAAAACCCACTGCCCACAAGTCTACACCATTACTATAGCCCTAAGGGGTGAAGAGGGGCACCTACATGTGGGTACAGTGGGTTTGGGGGGGTTGGACGACTAATAAGCATTAAGCAGCACAATTGTAACAGGTAGGGGGGATGGGCCTGGGTCCACCTGCCTGACGTCCACTGCACCCCCTAACAACTGCTCCAGGGACCTGCATACTGCTGCCTGGGAGGAGGGTATGACATTTGAGGGTGAAAATAAAAAGTTGTGAAACATCATTTTTTTGTGGTGGGAGGGGTTAGTGACCACTGGGGGAGTCAGGGGAGGTCATCCCCGATTCCCTCTGGGGGTAATCTGGTCATTTAGGGCACTTTTTGGGGCCTTATTCGTGAAAAAACAGGGTCCAGGAAAAGTGCCCTAAATTCTAGCTACAAACGCATCCATTATCGGCGAAGGGCGCCCATCTCTGTTCGGGTGATAACCACGCCCCAGTTCCGCCTTTGACACGCCTTCGACACGCCCCCGTCCACTTTGTCCGCATCCGCGACGGAGTGCAGTTGAAAGCGTCCCAAATTCGGCTTTTGATTATACCGCGTTATTCGTTTTTGTGAGATAAACGCCCATCTCCCGATTTAGGTCGGAACTTGGGCGTTTTTCTCGTTCGATTATAAGCTGGATAGCTTTCAAAATATGCACCCTGGGCCATAAAATTATCTATGGCGGTGAGCCTGACTTTGGTTCCAGTCAAAATGGTAGAGGCTATTATAAAGAACAAAATTACAGAGCATATACATAACCATGGATTAATGAGACAAAGCCAACATTGATGCAGTGAAGGGAAATCTTGCCTCACCAATCTATTACATTTCTTTGAAGGGGTGAACAAACATGTGGATATAGGTGAGCCAGTTGATATTGTGTATCTGGATTTTCAAAAGGCGTTTGACAAAGTACATCATTAAAGACTCCAGAGGAAATTGGAGAGTCATGGGATAGGAGGTAGTGTTCTATTGTCGATTAAAAGCTGGTTAAAATGGAGAAGGGTAGATAGTGGGTTTCACCAGGGGTCTGTGCTGGGAGCGCTGCTTTTTAATATATTTATAAATGATCTAGAGATGGGAGTACCTAGTGAGATAATTAAATTTGCTGATGACACAAAGTTATTCAAAGTTGTTAAATCACAAGAGGATTATGAAAAATTACAAGAGGACCTTACCAGACTGGGCATGTAAATGGCAGATAATGTTTAATTTGAGCAAATGCAAAGTGATGCATGTGGGAAAGAAGAACCCGAATTATAGTTACGTAATGCAAGGTTCCACATTAGGAGTCACCGACCAGGAAAGGGATCTAGGCGTCATCGTTGATGATACGTTGAAACTCTCTGCAGCGGTGGCTAAGAAAGCAAATAGCATTTTAGGTATTCTTAGGAGTAGAAGGTAAAACAAAAATGAGGACATTATGACTTTGTAACGCTCCATGATGTGATCGCATCTCAAATATTGTGTTCAATTCTGGTCACCACATCTCAAAAAAGATAGTGGAATTAGAAAAGGTACAGAGAAGGGCAACAAAAATGATTAAGGGGATGGGGCGACTTCCCTATGAGGAAAGGCTAAAGTGACTAGGGCTGTTCAGCTTGAAGAAAAGATGGCTGAGGGGAGATATGATAGAGGTGTATAAAATAATGAGTGGAGTGGAATGGGTAGACGTGAATCACTTGTTTACTCTTTCCAAAAATACTAGGACTAGGGGGAATGCAATGAAGCTACAAAGTAGTACATTTAAAATGTGTTGGAGAAAATATTTGTTCACTCAATGTGTAAATAAACTCTGAAATTCGTTGCCAGAGAATGTAGTAAAAGCAGTTAGCTTAGTGGGGTCTAAAAAAGGTTTGGATGGCTTCCTAAAGGAAAAGTCCAAAGACCATTATTAAAATGGATGGGGAAAATCCACTGCTTATTTCTAGATTAAGCAGCATAATACTGTTTTGGGGTCTTGCCAGGTACTTGTGACCTGGATTGGCCACTTTTGGAATCAGGATGCTGTGCTTGATGGACCTTCGATCTGTCCCAGTATGGCAATACTTATGTACTGATAATTAAATCTATCATGTATTTCTGTCAGTACTGGACCTTACAGAGCTGGAATTGTGCCCTCTGTACTACACCCCCTGATTCCTCCACCCTGCCTAATGTGATGCTGCAAGGAGACAATGGATGGAAAGCAATTTTGACGTCCATGACTCCCTTTCATTCTGTGCAGCTGTGCTACTCACATGACTCTCAGTACATCCATGTGCCTCAGAGCTAGAGCACAAGCCAACATGGAAACTGAAATATATACATTAATTTCCATTGTGAAATAGGAAATACATATATAGATTTTCAGCTCACCCCCCCCCCCCCCCCGAAAGCTCTGTCTTCTGGCCATCTACATATGTATGCAATCTACATGTATAAATGCTGCTATTTACATTAACCTTGGCATTTACAAAGCATTCATTTCTCTTACCTATCTTACCATATTAATACAAATTACACTGTAGAACACTTTGGCAGAAAATTGGTCACAACTTACACACAGATCATAAAACAATTCCATTAACCGCAATAGTAACATCAATTCTAACGGAAACTTCTTCCCATCACCACCACCAGAAAGGCCTTCCCTTCCTCATCCCCACATTCTTAAGGCTAATTGGTATCAACCAAGCCACAAATCCCACAAATATCATTTCATTAGCTCCAAATACTTAGAGAGACCTGCAGTGATGCCAAGTCCTCATCTCGGCTTCAGGTGGTATCGCACTCAAGCCTTTCACCTTCACAAAATCTAGATCTAATTTTTCTTATGCACCCTCTATTATTCCCTCTCCAGTCCACTTTTTGGCCTCCTGGTCAACTGTACAGCTACCCCCACCAAAGCAGTGTTAGCCACGCTTATCACCACTCCCCTCGCCCCCCCCCCCCAAAAAAAAAAGCTGCAACCACTCAACTACTAAAAATGGTTTGCAACAAATCCTGAATGGTGCTTAAAATATATCTAATCTTATATCAGACAAATGAATACTATCTAGGCAATACAATCCAGGGCAATCTGATGTTAGAAGCTCATGGGTGAGCACCATCCCCCCTAATGGAGCTCCAAAATTGAGACACTTCTATATAGCACTGTTCTAAATGACCTGCTTAGTACTGAGCTGAGGCACTTAAGAGGTTCTTTGCACACATTTCATAGTATTCTATAAGTTTTATGCATTGCTAGGTGGAACATCCATGACACGCCATGATCCGTCCACAGGTATGGCTACATGCAGTTGCATATTAAGCGACATGTGCACCATGTTTACAGAATATCACCTAGCATTTATTTATTTTATCTTATTTATTAGGCTTTATTTACCACCTTTTTGAAATAATTCATTCAAGGCGGTGTACAGTCAGAATAAATCAAACATAAGCAATAGACAATTACAGCAGTAAAAATATTCAAACAACAATACAAAGTATGGCATAGTATACTGCTTACAATGTCAACATAATACATAATAGAACATTTTAATAGACAGTGGAGGGTATGAGCAAAGATGGAACATATAGGTAGGTAAGAGAGTAATATATTTGCAAAATAAAGGTACCAATTCCATGCCTTCATGGTTATAGAATACACCTGCTCCGTGCCTAAGTTAGTCGCCGGCATTTACACCAAGTTTTACTTGGTGTAAATTCCTGTGACTAAATTTAGTCACACGGACAGGCCCTAGGCATATTCTATAAACCGTGCCTAACTTTAGGCTTAGTTTATAGAATATGCCTAAGCATATTTTTTTAGCGCCAATTTTTATGGTGCCATATATAGAATCTAGCCTTAATTTAGGGATGGCTTATAGAATTGCCATTGAAGCCTTATGTAAAATACTAGGAGTACTTTTAAACAAACAAACCAAACATCCATTTTATGACGTCAACATCCTGTACAAATATATTCTCCCTGCTAGTATCTGTATTAAATGCTAGAAACATCAGGTCAAAATAAGAGTTTTACTCTGTACAGTGTCTAGTTGTGGCTATTCAATATTCCATAAAACCACAGACATTCATGTATCAGAAAATAATTAGCTTCGTAATTACATTTAACGTACTGCATTCTGCAGCTGTATGTCCTTGAGAGAGATTTAAATTGTCTAATTACATACTGGCTAGACATACGGCAAAGAGAGGAGGAGAGGAAAAACATTGATGGACAAATGTGTTTTTCTGGATTGCCTGAGTCTCCATTCATTTTGACAGATTGATTAAAGCCACACTTCTGTTAAAATGAAAGAAACCATTACTTCATAAAATATTTTTACTAGTATTTCATGTTTTATGTGGCATATTGAGTAGGACTATTTAAAATAATAAAAGTACAAAGTGTGAAACACTGTAACACCACATGGTACAAAATGTGTTTACATTTATTATGAAAGCTTGATATACCGTTTAATCTGGCTAGCAGGTCAAGGTAGTTTACAAAAATAAATTATAGAATTAAATAAAGGAACACCAATATATTTAAATAGGACTGGAAAATTCAGGGGTGTATTTTCAAAGCACGCAGACTTTCAAAGTTGCATAGAGGCATATTTTCAAAGCACTTTGGGAGGCTAAGTTCCAATGGTTTCTATGGAACTTTGGGAGGCTAAGTGCTTTGAAAATGAGCCTTGTAGTAACCTATGGAATTTTTTAAGTCTATGGAATGCTTTTACTAAGCTGTGGTAAAAGGAGTCCTGCGGTAGTGGTGGCGCCCAGATTTGCTGCACGCTGATGCCCCTTTTACCATAGTGGCAAAAAGTGACGAAAAATGAAATGGCTGTACGGTAAGTATTCACTTGCCACACGGCCATTTCGGAGGAGCCCTTACCGCCATCCATTGAGGCGGGAGTAAGGGTTCCCACGCTAACCTGGTGGTAACCAGGTAGCACCACTGGGTGGCCCCCGGTGGTAAAAATTAACAGAAATTTCCGGTTGAATCGATAATGCCAAATACTGGGTGCGGAACTACCGCCAGTGACCATGTTAGGCCAACAGTAGTTCTGCTTTGCTGTGTAGAAACCCTTTAGTAAAAGGGCCCCTAAGTGCTATGAAAATGAGCCCTTAGTCATACTGACTGAAAAGACATATTGAGGTAACACTCAAGGGGGGGGGGGGGGTGACCCAGAGAAGGCAGCATGTGGGCATGGAAGCATTAGAGCACATGTTACATTTACCCAGTCAATATTGGGGTAATTGAAATCACACATTATTATTGTTTTGCCCAGTCTGTTAGCCTTCCTAAGTTCTAATAACATTTCTATATCCGTCTGTTCAAGCTGGCTAGGTGGACGGTAGTACACTTCTATCACTATCCTTTTCCCCTTTACACATGCAATTTCAATCCATAGGGATTCCAAGATGTGCTTTGTTTCTCAGAATTTTCAATTTATTTGATTCAAGGCCTTCCTTAACATACAATGTTACCCCTCCACCGATTCGATACACCCTATCAGTACGATATAATTTGTACACTGGTATGACAGTGTCCCACTGGTTATTCTCCTTCCACCAGGTCTCAGAGATGCCTATTATATCTAATTTTTCATTTAGTGCAATATATGCTAACTCTCCCATCTTATTTCTTAGGCTTCTAGCATTTGATTGTAGACATTTCAAACTACGTTTGTTGTTCAATTTACATCTTGCTTAGTAGTTGATAGTGTTAATTTGCCATCTTTTTTCTGATTTTTATTTATGGGCACCTGATCTACTATGGTCTCTTTGCAACCTCGCTATCAGGATGCCCTATCTTCCCTGTTATGGTGATATCTTTAAAAGATACCTTGTTCCGAACCACGCGTTTTTTGAACGACTGTCTGCCTTCCCCCAGGATCTAGTTTAAAAGCTCCTCGTTCTCCTTCTAAATGTTGATGCCAGTAGCATGGTTCCACCATTTTTATCTTTCTATAATAGACTCCCCCTTCCCCAGAATTTTGCCCAGTTCCTAACAAATCTAAAACCTTCCTCTCTACACCATCACTTCATCCACGCATTGACTCATTTTTGGCAAATCACGTTTTGAGTCCGTAACCCCTCTTTGTGCAAAACTTCACTGGCTCCCTATCAAAGAATGAATCATAGCAACATAGTAACATAGTAGATGACGGCAGAAAAAGACCTGCACGGTCCATCCAGTCTGCCCAACAAGACAAACTCATATGTGCTACTTTTTGTGTATATCTTACCTTGATTTGTAACTGTCATTTTCAGGGCACAGACTGTACAAGTCTGCCCAGCATTATCCCCTCCTCCCAACCACCAGCCCCGCCTCCCACCACCTACTCTGGCACAGACCATATAAGTCTGCCCAGCACTATCCCCGCCTCTGGCACAGACCGTATACGTCTGGCCAGCACTAGCCCCGCCTCCCAACCACCAGCCCCGCCTCCCACCACCAGCTCCGCCACCCAATCTCGGCTAAGCTCCTGAGGATCCATTTCTTCTGAACAGGATTCCTTTATGTTTATCCCATGCATGTTTGAATTCCATTACCGTTTTCCTCTCCACCACCTCCTGTGGGAGGGAATTCCAAGCATCCACCACTCTCTCTCCGTGAAAAAATACTTCCTGACATTTTTTTTGAATCTGCCCCCCTTCAGTCTCATTTCATGCCCTCTAGTTCTGCCGCCTTCCCATCTCCGGAAAAGGTTAGTTTGAGGATTAATACCTTTCAAATATTTGAACGTCTGTATCATATCACCCCTGTTTCTTCTTTCCTCCAGGGTATACATGTTCAGGTCCACAAGTCTCTCCTCATAAGTCTTGTAACGCAAATCGCATACCATCCTCGTAGCTTTTCTTTGCACCGCTTCAATTCTTTTTACATCCTTAGCAAGATACGGCCTCCAAAACTGAACACAATACTCCAGGTGGGGCCTCACCAACGATTTGTACAGGGGCATTAATACCTCTTTTCTTCTGCTGGTCACTCCCCTCCCTTTACAGCCTAGCAACCTTCTACTTACAGCCACCGCCTTGTCATACTGTTTTGTCGCCTTCAGATCCTCAGATACTATCACCCCAAGATCCCTCTCCCCGTTTGTACCTATCAGACTCTCACCACCTAACACATACGTCTCCCGTGGATTTCTACTCCCTAAGTGCATCACTTTGCATTTCTTCGTATTGAATTTTAATTGCCAAGCCTTAGATCAATCTTCTAGCTTTTGCAGATCCTTTTTCATGTTTTCCACTCCCTCCCGGGTGTCCACTCTGTTACAAATCTTAGTATCGTCCGCAAATAGGCAAACTTTACCTTCTAATCCTTCGGCAATGTCACTCACAAATATATTGAACAGAATCGGCCCCAGCACCGATCCCTGAGGCACTCCACTACTCACCTTTCCCTCCTCCGAGCGAATTCCATTCACCACCACCCTCTGGCATCTGTCCGTCAACCAGTTCCTTGTCCAGTTCACCACTTCGGGTCCTATCTTCAGCCCGTCAAGTTTATTTAAGAGCCTCCTGTGGGGAACCGTGTCAAAAGCTTTGCAGAAATCTAGGTAGATTACTACTACTACTACTTAACATTTCTAGAGCGCTACTAGGGTTACGCAGCGCTGTACAATTTAACAAAGAGAGACAGTCCCTGCTCAAAGAGCTTACAATCTAATAGACAAGTGAACTGTTGGTCCGATAGGGGCAGTCAAATTGGGGCAGTCTGGATTCACTGAACGGTAAGGGTTAGGTGCCGAATGCAGCATTGAAGAGGTGGGCTTTAAGCAAAGACTTGAAGACGGGCAGGGAGGGGGCTTGGCATAAGGGCTCAGGAAGGTTGTTCCAAGCATAGGGTGAGGCGAGGCAGAATGAGCGGAGCCTGGAGTTGGCGGTGGTGGAGAAGGGTACTGAGAGGAGGGATTTATCCCATGAACGGAGGTTACGGGCGGGAACGTAAGGGGAGATGAGGGTAGAAAGATAGTGAGGGGCAGCAGACTGAGTGCATTTGTAGGTAAGAAGGAGAAGCTTGAATTGAATGTGGTATCTGATCAGAAGCCAGTGAAGTGACTTGAGGAAAGGGGTGATATGAGTATATCAGTTCTGGCAGAATATGAGACGTGCAGCAGAGTTCTGAACAGATTGAAGGGGGGATAGATGGCTAAGTGGGAGGCCGGTGAGGAGTAAGTTGCAGTAGTCAAGGCGAGAGGTAATGAGAGCGTGGACGAGAGTTCGGGTGGTGTGTTCAGAGAGGAAAGGGTGAATTTTGCTGATGTTAAAGAGGAAGAAACGACAGGTCTTGGCTATCTGCTGGATATGCGCAGAGAAGGAGAGAGAGGAGACAAAGATGACTCCGAGGTTGCGGGCAGATGAGACGGGGAGGATGAGGGTGTTATCAACTGAGTTAGAAAGTGGAGGAAGAGGAGAAGTGGGTTTTGGTGGAAAGATGATAAGCTCGGTCTTGGACATGTTCAGTTTCAGGTGGTGGTTGGACATCCAGGCAGCAATGTCAGATAAGCAGGCCGATACCTTTCCCTGGGTCTCCGCGGTGATGTCTGGTGTGGAGAGATACAGTTGGGTGTCATCAGCATAGAGATGATACTGGAAACCATGAGATGAGATCAGGGAGCCCAGGGGAGAGGTGTAGATTGAGAAGAGAAGGGGTCCAAGGACAGATCCCTGGGGAACACCAACAGATAAGTGGATGGGGGTGGAGAAAGATCCATGAGAGTGAACTTTGAAGGTGCGGTGGGAGAGATAGGAGGAGAACCAGGAGAGGACAGAGCCCTGGAACCCAAATGAGGACAGTGTGGCAAGAAGTAAGTCATGATTGACAGTGTCAAAAGCGGCGGATAGATCGAGGAGGATGAGGATGGAGTAGTGGCCTCTGGATTTGGCAAGGAACAGGTCATTACAGACTTTAGAGAGTGCTGTTTCTGTCGAGTGAAGAGGACGAAAACCGGATTGAAGTGGATCGAGGATGGCATGAGAGGAGAGAAAATCAAGGCAGTCACCCAGTCAAAGAATTCAATGAGATTTGTTTGGCACGATTTCCCTCTGGTAAAACCATGTTGTTTCGGATCTTGCAACTTATTTGCTTCCAGGACATTCACTATCCTTTCCTTCAGCATCGCTTCCATTATTTTCCAATAATCGAAGTGAGGCTTACCGGCCTGTAGTTTCCAGCTTCTTCTCTATCACCACTTTTGTGAAGAAGGACCACATCCGCCGTTCTCCAATCCCATGGAACCTCTCCCGTTTCCAATGATTTATTAAACAAATATTTAAGAGGACCCGCCAGAACCTCTCTGAGATCCTTTAATATCCTGGGGTGGATCCCGTCCGGTCCCACAGCTTTGTCCACCTTTAGCTTTTCAAGTTGTTTATACACACACTCTTCTGTGAACGGTGCTATATCTACTCCATTTTCATTTGCACTTTTGCCAGTCCATCGTGGTCCTTCTCCAGGATTTTCTTCTATGAAAACAGAACAAAAGTATCTATTTAGCAAATTTGCTTTTTCTTCATCACTATCTACATAGCGGTTCGCAACATCTTTCAGTCTCACAATTCCCTTTTTAGTCTTCCTCCTTTCACTAATATACCTGAAGAAATTTTTGTCACCCCTCCTTACATTTCTAGCCATTTGTTCTTCCGCTTGCGCTTTCACCAGACGTAGCTCTCTCTTGGCTTCTTTCAGTTTCCTCCTGTATTCCTCTCCGTGTTCTGCTTCTTGAGTTTTTCTGTATTTCTGGAACACCAACTCTTTAGCCTTTATTGTCTCAGCCACTTTCTTGGAGAACCTTATCGGTTTCCTTTTTCTCTTGCTTTTATTTACTCTCCTTACATAAAGGTTTGTGGCCTTATTTATAGCTTATTTCAGCCTGGACCATTGTCCTTCCACTTCTCGTTCACCCTCCCAGCCCATCAGCTCCTTCCTCAGGTATTTCCCCCATTTGACTAAAGTCAGCATGCTTGAAATCCAGGACTTTGAGTTTTGAGTGGCTGCCCTCCACTACAGCTGTCATATCAAACCAAATCGTTTGATGGTCACTGCCGCCCAGGTGGGCACCCACTCGGACATTTGACACACTATCCCCATTTGTGAGCACCAGATCCAGTGTCGCTCCCTCCCTCATGGGTTCTGTCACCATTTGTCTGAGCAGAGCACTTTGAAAAGCATCCACAATCTCTCTACTTCTCTCTGATTCCGCAGTTGGAACCATCCAATCTACATCTGGCAGTTTGAAATCTCCCAGCAACAGCACCTCTCTCTTTTTTCCCAACTTTTGAATATCTGCGATCAGATCTTTATCTAATTCCTCCAATTGTGTCAGGGGTGTGTAGACAACACACAACTTCAAGGTCCACACATTAATCCACAAGATTATCCATGATGAATGTCTGGACTCTATGCTCAATCTGATTGACCTCCCTACCAGAAACATGTCTGAATCTTCGCAAAATTACCTCAACCTGCATTACCCCAACTGCAAAAGAATCAAGTACAAGACCTATCATGGATCTAATTTCTCCTTCCTGGGCAGTCAACTCTGGAATGCTCTCCCCAGATCTATCTGATCAATCTGCGACTACCTACCCTTTTGTAAAGCACTAAAAACCCATTTATTCAAGGAAGCCTATCCAAACGATCCAGATTAATCTTGTGAACCATCTACCTAACACATACCCCCATGATAACAACCCACCGTACTCTCCTATCCATTGCCTTTTTCTACCTACTCATCTCGTCTATTATTCTGGTATAATTAGCTTCTACTCTCTCTAACAATATTCTGTATTCATTTTACTATGTAAGCTACATTGAACCTGCTTTGAGTGGGAAAGCACGGGATACAAATGTAATAATAAATAAATAAATAAATTGAGACTTGGGATCTCTGCCTGTCTCTTAGGCCCTGTGCGTAGAACAGGGAGCACTTCTGAAAATGCTATTCTGGAGGTTCTGGATTTGAGCTTTCTACCTAAGAGCTTAAATTTGGCTTCCAGAACTGCTCTCCCACATTTTCCTATGTCATTGGTACCTATATGTACCAAGATAGCAGGCTCTTCCGCAGCATTGTCTAAAATCTTATCTATGTGTAAGTTTATCTGCATATAGGAAGACAATTATTTTCTGCAGGCAAAACCCTCTTTAATCATGGAAATGCTTTTGAAATTTATCCTCCATAGCCCTAATGAGCACACTAAATCAGAATCCCCATTCTGTTAATGAGGAAGCACAAAATTAGTGCATACCAGCATGAGATTCATATGCAAATGAGGTTTTAATGGGACCATAGCACATAATGTGGTGTGTGCTCCAATATCTGTTTACATTTTTCTTGTTAATGCAAGAGACTGATTTTCTGCCTTGGACATTGTGATAAATGTTAACAATGCATGCTACTCTTAAACTTCCCAATTAGCAGGAGAGATTTTACTCTGTCAGGCCTAGATGCCCAAAACTCCGGCACTGTACTGAACAGCAATGGAGAACTAGCACTGGAACAATGCAGAAGAACAATTCCCTAATGCTCAGTGCTAATGAGATGCAAATATAGGCATGCTCATAGTGCTTAACATTAGGGAGTTTGGTGGGAGGATTGTGCCTGGCGCATGCACTCAAGAGTTTATGTCAAACGCAACTCTTGGGTGCGTACCCAATCAAACTGGCCTCTCTCTCGCTGGAACTGCCTTTCTTCCGCGATTAGAGTCCCGATCTGCAAGTAGAAAAAGTTAACAAGAGGGGAAACAGGTCCAAGAGAGTAAGGAATCACCCTTTCAATATACTAGATGGACAATAAAAAGAGTGTACCATTTTGATTTTATTTAAAATAATTTTTATTTTTGGACCTGCGTATCAGATGTATTCCAAGTGGCATTTGGTGTGCATAGGTCATTACCACCCGGTTACCGCGTGAGACTTTACTGCTAGGTCAATGGTTGGCAGTAAAGTCTCAGACCCAAAATGGACATGCTCCAATTTTGATTTTGCCGCTCGTCCATTTTCGGCAAAAATTTAAAAAGGCATTTTCTGCAGGTGCGCTGAAAAATGGATCTGTGCACGCCCAAAACCCGTGTCTACACTACCGCAGGCCATTTTTCAGTGCACCTTAGTAAAAGGACCCCATATTGCCTTGTGCCAAAAATGGCTTCAAAGCAGCTTACAATAAAATTAATATGCGTTGAAATAAAATGGAAGGAGAAACAAGATATTACGAATAAGCAAAGTAGGCTAGTGAAAAGAGGTAAGTTTTCCGAAAAGATTTAAATTTAGCATATGAGGATTCTGAGAGTATGTTGGTGGGAAAATTATTCCATAATCTGGGTCCAATGTAGCTAAAAGCTGTAGCATGGGTAGTGTCCAGTCTAATGACAGAAAGAGGTGGTAATTGAAGCAAGTTTAGATTTTGCCAAATGGAGTTAGCATGTGGGTGTGTATGAGATAAAAAGGCAGGAGAGATAGTCTGGTGCAGCTGAGGATAAAAATACTTAAAGGCCAAAACCAAGTTTGTATTGAATGTGGGCAGAAAGAGGTAACCAATGTTGCTAATATAAGAAAGGTGTGATGTGGTCAAAAGGATGTCCATGATGCAGAAGATGAGCAGCTGTTGATTGAATTGGGCAGGCTGAGATTACCTCCATATGCAGCCAGCAAGCACCTTCCCGGCCTTGGCGTCTCTTTTCCTCCTTATGCACTGGATACATCAGAAGTTCGAAAGCAGCTTTCTGTGAACGCTTCTTATGCTTTCACTAACAGCTTTCTGCCGGATTGTATTGTTGGCTGTGTTAGTAGATGTGTGGTCCTGGTCAAGACGGCTCAACACCACCGCTTTTTCTAATACACCTATTACAGAGATTCCAAAGGTGGCCCATGCCAAAACTGGAGATTTACCACTGCAATGCTGGAAATTTAAGGCCGATGAGTGAGATTTCTCTCACAGGCCCCTTCCAAGTCTTAAACCAGTTCTAGCATATGTACATTTCGAAAACTGGCATATTCTAATCAATAAATAGTAAATTAAAAAAAAATGTTTTTACCTTTGTTGCCTGGTAATTTTACTTTTCTAATCGTGTTGGTCCCAATTTTTAGTTTCTGCTTTTCTTTGTCTTCTCTTAACTATCTTGTCAAGGTCTCCTTGTCCATTTGGCACTTCTTTTCTCTCCATGCCCACCATCCATATTTTCTCTGTATCTCTGTCCACCCTACCCAGCATCACCTCTGTGTCCTTTCCCCTACTATGTTGAGCATCTCCCCTTTCTGCTGTGTCCCTATTCTTGCTTTGTTCAATATATCTTTTCTGTGTCCCTATCCCTCCTGTCCCCCCGTCAGGCCAGCATCTCTCCCTCTCTTCCCTCCTTCTGCCTTCCCCCCTCTTCAGGAGTCTAGCAAGTGTTCCTCTCTCTCTTCCCTCACTCCTGTTCCATCTCCCCTTTGGAGATTCAGCAACTCTCCCTCTTCCTTCTTTCCCCACCATCCTGGCATCTCTTTCTTTCTCCCTTCCCTCCCCCTCTCATATCCTGGTGTCTCATTATTTCTTACCCCCATCATCCTGGCATCTTTTTCTCCCTTGCTCCCCCCTCCACCACCCTGGCATTCCTTCCACCTACCTCCCCCTAACACTCTATACCATTATTTCCCCTGCTCCAGTTGCCCGGCTGGCATCTCTCACTTTCTTGGCTCCTGTGGTCTGCCGAACTTGCTTAAGGCTGCTGCCTGTAGCACTGAACAGACACTGTTTCTAGCCAATGTAGGAGCTTTCTTCTGCTGCTCCCATCTCCAGAAACTGGAAGTATTGTCAGAGAAGGCAGGAGCGGCAGAAGAAAGGCCCCACGTTGGCCGGAAGCAGAGTCTGTTTAGTGCCAGCAGCGGTGACTGCCTCAAGCAAGTTCAATGGACCACAGGAGCAATTGGCAATGTGTGAGATTATCATGGTTATGCTTGTGAGGTGGATAAAGGGTACAGATACATGTTGAATGCCGAATGCGTGTGATGTGGCATCAATGTCCTTGATGATTATTATACAAACTGCAAAAAAAGAAGAAGTGAGGACAATCCAAGGAGGATAACAAAGAAGACTTTTATTGAAAATACTAAAAACCGACCCTTACACGGCCGTGTTTCGGCCCTAAGGCCTGCCTCAGGGGTATTGATCATAAGTACATAAGTAATGCCACACTGGGAAAAGACCAAGGGTCCATCGAGCTCAGCATCCTGTCCACGACAGCGGCCAATCCAGGCCAAGGGCACCTGGCAAGCTTCCCAAACGTACAAACATTCTATACATGTTATTCCCAGAATTGTGGATTTTTCCCAAGTCCATTTAGTAGCGGTTTATGGACTTGTCCTTTAGGAAACCATCTAACCCCCTTTTAAACTCTGCCAAGCTAACCGCCTTCACCACGTTCTCCGGCAACGAATTCCAGAGTTTAATTATGTTTTAAATTTACTACATTGTAGTTTCATCGCATGCCCCCTAGTCCTAGTATTTTTGGAAAGTGTGAACAGATGTTTCACATCCACCTGTTCTACTCCACTCATTATTTTAAATACCTCTATCATGTCTCCCCTCAGCTGTCTCTTCTCCAAGCTGAAAAGCCCTAGCCTCCTTAGTCTTTCTTCATAGGGAAGTCGTCCCATCCCCGCTATCATTTTAGTTGCCCTTCGCTGCACCTTTTCCAATTCTACTATATCTTTCTTGAGATGCGGCGACCAGAATTGGACACAATACTCAAGGTGTGGTCGCACCATGGAGCGATATAATGGCATTATAAAATCTCACACCTGTTTTCCATACCTTTCCTAATAATACCCAACATTCTATTTGCTTTCCAAGCCGCAGCAGCACACTGAGCAGAAGGTTTCAGTGTATTATCGACGACGACACCCAGATCCCTTTCTTGGTCTGTAACTCCTAACGTGGAACCTTGCATGACGTAGCTATAATTTGGGTTCTTTTTCCCCACATGCATCACCTTGCACTTGTTCACATTAAACGTCATCTGCCATTTAGCCGCCCAGTCTCCCAGTCTCGTAAGGTCCTTCTGTAAATTTTCACAATCCTGTCGCGAGTTAACGACTTTGAATAACTTTGTGTCAACAGCAAATTTAATTACTTCGCTAGCTACTCCCATCTCTAAATCATGTATAAATATATTAAAAAGCAGCGGTCCTAGCACAGACCCCTGAGGAACCCCACTAACTACCCTTCTCCATTGTGAATACTGCCCATTTAACCCCACTCTCTGTTTCCTATCCTTCAACCAGTTTTTAATCCACAATAGGACTTTTCCTCCTATCCCATGACCCTCCAATTTCCTCTGTAGCCTTTCATGAGGTACCTTGTCAAACGCCTTTTGAAAATCCAGATACATAATATCAACCGGCTCCCCTTTGTCCACATGTTTGTTTACTCCTTCAAAGAATTGAAGTAAATTGGTCAGGCAAGATTTCCCCACACAAAAGCAGTGTTGACTCGGTCTCAGTAATCCATGTCCTCGGTTGTGCTCTGTAATTTTGTTTTTAATAATAGCCTCTACCATTTTCCCTGGCACCGACGTCAGACTCACCGGTCTATAGTTTCCCGGATCTCCCCTGGAACCTTTTTAAAAATGGGCGTTACATTGGCCACCCTCCAATCTTCCAGTACCACGCTCGATTGTAAGGATAAATTGCATATCACTAGCAGTAGCTCCGCAAGCTCATTTTTCAGTTCTGTCAGTACTCTAGGATGAATACCATCCGGTCCAGGAGATTTGCTACTCTTCAGTTTGCTGAACTGCCCCATTACGTCCTTCAGGTTTACCGTGAAGTCAGTAAGTTTCTCCGACTCGTCCACTTGAAATATCATTTCCGACACCGGTATCCATTGGTGTGCTGGTAAATGTTTAACAACAGGCTCTCTCCCCGGTCCTCCTCTGCGCCCCCCTGTCTCCCTCTGTGCCCCCCGTACCCCTCTGCGCCCCCCCCCCCCAAATTGCAGAGCTGGCTATAGCCGGGGAGAGAGCCTGGGGGGGGGGGGCAATGCATTACTCCAGGAAAAAAAAATAAATGATCCCAGGTTCCAATCTAATTCATGTTTAATATGCGACAAAATGCCATAAATAAGTAAATAAATATAAACTTTTAATGTTGAGCACCTGATTCTCAAAGTGAACATATTCCAAGCACTATAATGAAAATAAAATGATTTTTTTCTACCTTTGTTGTCTGGTCACTGTTTTTCTTATCATGCTGGCCCAGTATCCGATTCTGCTGCTATCTGTCCTCTTAACTCCATTTCCAGGGCTTCCTTTCCATTTATTTCTTTCCTTTCCTCCTTTCTTCTTCATTTCTGGTCCTCAGTTTCTGCCTATTTTCTTCATCCATGTGCAGTTTTTCTCCTCTCTTTCTTTTCCCTCATCTCATCTCCTTCCTCACTTTTCCCTCCCCTCCATCCATGTCCAGCATTTCTTCTCTCCCTCCCCTCCTCTCCATCCACCCATGTCCAGTGACCCTTCTCTCCTCCTGCCCTGCATGCACCCAGCGACCCTCCTCTCCTCTGCCCTCCATGCACCCATACCCAGTGACCTTCCTCTCCCCTGCCCTCCACCCACCCATGCCCAGTGACCCTGCTCTCCCCTGCCCTCCATGCACCCATGTCCAGCAACCCTCCTCTCCCCTGCCCTGCATGCACCCACACCCAGTGACCCCCCTTTCCCCTGCCCTCCATCCACCCATGTCCAGCAGTGACCCTCCTCTCCCCTGCCCTGCATGCACCCAGCCATACTCAGTGACCCTCCTTTTCCCTCCACCCACAAATGCCCAGCGACTCCCTTCTCTCCCCTGCCACCCCCTCCGGAGTTTTTGGCGAGTTCTCCTCCCCTGCTCCCTCCCTCCCTTCTAATCCCTCACATCACCGACCCGACCTGACTCTTCGCATTCTTCGGAGCAGGCAGTCTTGCCTGCCCGCTGCCAGAACTGACTCTCCCCTACTGGCGCTTCAAAATGGCCACCGAGACTTCAGCAGAAGTCTCGCGAGGCTGCCTCTGGAAGTCTCGGTGGCCATATTTAAAGTGCAAACCGGCAGCGCCAGCGGGCGAGAGTCAGTTTGGGCAGCGGGCAGTCAGGTCGGGTTGGTGACGTGAGGGATCGGGAGGGAAGGACCAAATCGGATCGGGAGAGAAGGAGCCAGGGATTGGATAGGTAGGGAGGAGAAGAGCCGGCTCGCGCGTTTCAACAACCAGCTTGCAAGAGCCGAGCAAAGATAACAACCGGCTCTTGCGAGCCGGTGCGAGCCGGCTCCAGCACACCACTGCCAGTATCCCACCCAAATCTTCCTCGGTGAAGACTGAAGCAAAGAATTCATTCAATCTCTCCGCTATGTCTTTGTCTTCCGTGATCGCCCCTTTTACCCCTCGGTCATCCAGCGGCCCAACCGATTCTTTTGCCGTCTTCCTGCTTTTAATATACCGAACTCTCTGGTGTTGCAGTGTAATATTCTACTCCAGAGAAAATAAACACACACAAGTAAATCAAATGCTTTGTTTGTCTCCTCTCGTATCAAAATGCCGAGTAACAAATGACGTGCTGTTAGCTGATAAGGATGATGCAAACTGTTCATTAACATACAACTTCTTCCTCCTTGATGAGTTGGGAAGCAATGCAGGGAAATTCACCCTCCCCCCTCCAGATTTTGAGTATGAAGGGTGGATTGGAAGATCAATTTGGCAAAGCTGCATTATTATCAGAAGTTGTGGGGGGTCTTTTCAGTTCAGTGCTTGTTTTGGCAAGCTGAAGAAACCAGCAGTTGTCAATTTTGACACCTTGTGGGAGGCCAATAAATCTTTGGATTCTTCTCGCCAGCAGACTGCTCAGGTATTTGTGGATAATTCTAAGGACATTCAGGCTAAAGTTGATGCACATGGTATTGAAATGAGCAAACAAAAAGAGCAATTTGCTAAAATAAAGGGACGTGTTTGTGTTGCTAAAGATAGAGAACTTGTGCTTTTCAAAACAGAACATTTAACTAATTAACTGAGATGGAATAATTTATTAATTTCCCCAAATCTCTATTGATATCTCCATTGGAAATGGTTTGGAAATATTTGTGAGAAGCTTTGCAGTTTACTAATGAGAATCTACCACCTATTGTCCAGTTACAAAATTAGGAGTCTTTTACAAAGTGGCAGTAAGCCCAATGCGGGCTTACTGCCACGTAGTTGCAAATGACCGAAACCTCACGCTAGAGAGTCAAGTGAAATCAACAACAAAGAAAATGCTCCACTCAATGTGGAAACTCAAACGAGTGAAACCTGTTTTCCCAAGGGAAATATTTTGCAAATTGGTACAATCTATGGTACTAAGCCATCTAGACTATTGCAACGGAATCTATGCGGGATGCAAAGAACAACTTATAAAGAAACTCCAAACTGTTCAAAACGCAGCAACCAGGCTTATATTCAGAAAAACGAGATTCGAAAGTGCCAAACCCCTCTGAGAAAAACTGCATTAGCTTCCAATCAAAGAATGTATTGCATTCAAAATCTGCACCCTGGTTCATAAAATGATATACGGAGAAGCCCCGAGTTACATGACAGACCTTACAGACCTACCAACCAGAAACACAACAAGATCAACACAAACATACCTAAATCTCCACCACCCAAGCTGCAAAGGTCTCAGATACAAATCAACCTATGCATCTAGCTTCTCCTATATAAGCACACAAATATGGAACGCATTACCGACCGACATGAAAACAACGTATGACCACCTAAGCTTCAGGAAATTACTAAAAAACAACCTGTTCAAAAAGGCATACCCTAACAATCCAACTTAAACGCCTAAACCCTGCAACATAACGAAACCAAAGCTCGTACTGGACATAACCTCCTCCTCATGATTCCCCAATGTGTCTGTCACACATGAACTTTTACTCTACTACTATACCACCTTGTATTTTTTCTACCGAAACTGGTGATTGCCATTAAGGTACTATGTAAGCCACACTGAGCCTGCAAAATTGGTGGGAAAATGTGGGATACAAATGTAACAAATAATAATAATAATGCTAAAACGGAACTACCGCTGACCCAACATGGCTGCCGGCAGTAGTTCCAGCTGGAGTGTGTGCCATTTCTGGCATTCCGGGAAATTTATTTCCTTTGAGCGGCACTAACCCAGTGGTAATCGGGCATCATCGCGAGCTTCCCGGTTACCACTAGTCTACTCTGGGGGGGGGGGGGGGGGGGGGGATTTTACTGGCTGCAGTAAAAAGGGCCCTGGCTCATGGGAAAAATGGCTGCCACCGCTACCACAGGACCCTTTTTCCCACAGCTTAGTAAAAGTACCCCTTAGTCTCTAGTCTCTTGTAAAGATTTGGATGTGATAGCTTTTTTTTTTAACAGTTCTTAGGCTCTAATTTACATTTTTTCCTCATTTATCTCCTGCAACTCAGAAATATTGTAAAGATCTCCTGGGGTTACTCCTCCTCCTATTACTTATCATTTCTATAGTGTTACTAGATGTCATGCCCCCTACCTCAACGCAAGCGGCATCCTCGGGCTGCATGGGGTCCCGTCGACATGCACACTTGACTGGCACTGCCCGAGCCATGTGTGTGTAGTCCTCTCTGGGTTTGTTCAGAGAACGGTGGTTGCAGGCTCCTTAATTGCTTTGCTTCCATGCACCTGTTTCTGCTCTCTCTCTCTCTGCCTGGCTTCCAGGCTCTGTGATTGCTTTGCTTCCACCTACCTGGGTCTGCTCTTCCTCTGCCTGGCTTCCCTTGCTTCTCTCCTATTGGTCTTCTGGTTCCTCCTTCCCCTGCTCTTGTCCTATGGCTGTGCCCCTTCTCCCTGCTGATGTCAGACGACAGCACTTTATCAGCTGAGCTCTCCCTGGGCTCCATGCTTCGGCTTCTACTTTGGTAGGTGTTTCTAACTCTGTAGTCTGCTTCTTATCTACTGGTCCCTCATTGCTGACTTTACCCTTCTGCCTGCTGCCTGCTGACTGACGTTCACCTGTACCTGGATTACTCTCTTTCCTGCCTCCTGCCTACTGACTTTCGCCTGTACCTGGATTACTCTCTTGCCTGCCGCCTGCCTACTTACTTGCCTGTACCTGGATTACTCTCTTGCCTGCCGCCTGCCTACTGACTTTCACCTGTACTTGGATTACTCTCTTGCCTGCCGCCTGCCTACTGACTTGCCTGTACCTGGATTACTCTCTTGCCTGCCGCCTGCCTACTGACTTTTGCCTGTACCTGGATTACTCTCTTGCCTGCCGCCTGCCTACTGACTTTCGCCTGTACCTGGATTACTCTCTTGCCTGCCGCCTGCCTACTGACTTTCGCCTGTACCTGGATTACTCTCTTGCCTGCCGCCTGCCTACTGACTTTCGCCTGTACCTGGATTACTCTCTTGCCTGCCGCCTGCCTACTGACTTTCGCCTGTACCTGGATTACTCTCTTGCCTGCCGCCTGCCTACTGACTTTCGCCTGTACCTGGATTACTCTCTTGCCTGCCGCCTGCCTACTGACTTGCCTGTACCTGGATTACTCTCTTTCCTGCTGCCTGCCTACTGACTTTCGCCTGCATCTGGATTACTCTCTTGCCTGCCTTGCCTGTACTTGGATTACTCTCTTGACCTGCTGCTTGCCTGGCCGATACATTCATCACCCCGCTTCCAGCTCTGTCCCGTAAGTCCTGCAGGCCGCCCGCACCTAGGGGCTCAACCTCTGGGGAACGGCGGTCAGCGCAGGTGAAATCCGTGGTTGTCCAGCTGCCAAGCAGAACCTGGTCTGAGTACCGGGCTCAGCAGCACTCTACTTGGTACAAGAACTCACAAGTCTGACACTAGACAGCAATTGGAGTGTCATATTTATTGAACTATCCTACAATATGCCATGTTAATTTTGATGGTGGTAATTTTATTTTCTTTGAGCCTCAATAGCTGTTACATTTTTTAGTGGCTTGTTAAGATAGTTCCAGCTTTTTGGTGGTCTCCATTGGGAAACATGCATCTAGCTGACAGCATTTGTGATTCATCTGTGTTTTGTTTATTTGATTTCCATTCTAAAAAAATAATTAATATAATTTCAGACTGGAATTTAATTACTCTTGACCTCTCTTGCTTGTGGACTGAAAGTTGATTTATTTCCTGAATAATAATGTTTGGTTTATTATTATTTCTTTATTTCTCTTTTGTTATTTCTGATTTCCTATTTTCAAGTTCTACGCTTGAATGTAGTTTCTGAAATTCAAATTCAATTAAAGTAAAAAAAAAAACATCATATAACTTTCTAGATAATGTGTGACTTCCTAATTTTTATATTGGTGACAATAGGGAATGAGCTTTCAACTTCTCAGGTCATAACTTACTCCACTTAATTTTCTTTCTGTGCTTGGTAGCTTAAAGATTGGGTTTAATAGAGGAGTTGTATGATTTTGATAAACACCATTAGAATTTTTTTTAAAGTAAACTTTATTAGTTAGTCTCCATACCCTTTCCCCCATAGTTTTAAAACTTGAATTTTCCACCACAGTATTAACAGACTCTCAAAGGAACAGCAGGGCATAGGTCAGACTTGGTGGAAGTGAGGGAGACAGAGAGCTACATAGAGGAGGCCTACAGAGATGTTGTAGAGAAGTCCCACCTCCAGTCTGGCAGCCCCTGTACTGCCTTGGAGGAGGGAGGGCTTCTAAAAGGACAGCATCACCTTGGTGCAGCTTAAAGTAATCCTGTAGACAGGACAAGACCACCAAGGGATTCAATATCCTCTCACACTGAGTATGTATCTCCAGTAGCTTCAGGCCAGGAGGGAAGGGTTAGGACTGCTGTTGTAGTTGGTGATTTTATTATTAGGTATGTAGATAGCTGGGTTGCTGATGGACATGAGGATCCCCTGGTCACTTGCCTGCCTGGTGGGAAAGGGGCAGACCCCATGCATCACCTAAATAGGACTTTAGATAGTGATGGGGAGGAGCAGGCTGTCTTGTTACATGTGTGGATACCAATGACATAGGAAAATTTGGAAGAGAGGTTCTGGAAGCCAAATTTAGGCTCTTAGGTTGAACGCTTAAATTCAGAACATCTAGGGTAGTATTTTCCAAAGTGCTCCCCATTTCATATGCACAGTGCAAGAGACAGACAGAGCTCCAGAGTCTCAATGCATGGATGAGGCAATGGTGCAGGGAGGAAGCTTATAGATTTGTAAGGAACTGGGCAACATTCTAGGGAAGGGGGGAGCCTATTCTGGAATGATGGGCTCCACTTTAACCAGGGTGAGACCAGACTGCTGGCATTAGCATTTAAAAAGGAGATAGAGCAGCTTTTAAACTAGAACCTGTGGGAAGACAAAAGTCATTCAAAGGCGCATGGTTTGGAACAAGGAATCTTTAATAGATATTGCCAAAACAGGGAAGATAGGCTATCCTGATAGTGAGGTTGCAATAGAGACCATAGTAAACAAGGTGTCTTTAAATCAAAAGCAGACAAAAGATTGCAAATTAACACTGTCAACTGCTGAGCAAGATGTAAATAGGAACAACAAACATAGTTTGAAATGTCTATGTTGGAATTCCAGAAGCCTAATAAATAAGATGGGAGAGTTAGAATATATTGCACTAAATGAAAAATTAGATATAATAAGCATCTCTGAGACCTGGTGGAAGGAGGATAACTAGTGTGACACTGTCATACCAGGCTACAAATTATATCGTAGTGATATGGTGGAGGGGTAGCATTGTACGTTCAGGAGGGCCTTGAATCAAATAGATTTAGAATTCTGCAGGAAGCAAAACACATCTTGGAATCACTATGGATTGAAATTCCATGTGTAAAGGGATAAAGGATAGTGATAGGAGTGTACTACCATCCACCTGACCAGGATGAACAGAAGGATATAGAAATGTTATCAGAAATTAGGGAGGCTAACAAACTGGGGAACACAATAATAATGGGTGATTTCAATTACTCTGATATTGACTGAGTAAATGTAACATAAGTGCATGCTAGTTAGGTAAAATCCCTTGACAAAATCAAGGTACAGTGGGGGAAATAAGTATTTGATCCCTTGCTGATTTTGTAAGTTTGCCCACTGACAAAGACATGAGCAGCCCATAATTGAAGGGTAGGTTATTGGTAACAGTGAGAGATAGCACATCACAAATTAAATCCGGAAAATCACATTGTGGAAAGTATATGAATTTATTTGCATTCTGCAGAGGGAAATAAGTATTTGATCCCCCACCAACCAGTAAGAGATCTGGCCCCTACAGACCAGGTAGATGCTCCAAATCAACTCGTTACCTGCATGACAGACAGCTGTCGGCAATGGTCACCTGTATGAAAGACACCTGTCCACAGACTCAGCGAATCAGTCAGACTCTAACCTCTACAAAATGGCCAAGAGCAAGGAGCTGTCTAAGGATGTCAGGGACAAGATCATACACCTGCACAAGGCTGGAATGGGCTACAAAACCATCAGTAAGACGCTGGGCGAGAAGGAGACAACTGTTGGTGCCATAGTAAGAAAATGGAAGAAGTACAAAATGACTGTCAATCGACAAAGATCTGGGGCTCCACGCAAAATCTCACCTCGTGGGGTATCCTTGATCATGAGGAAGGTTAGAAATCAGCCTACAACTACAAGGGGGGAACTTGTCAATGATCTCAAGGCAGCTGGGACCACTGTCACCATGAAAACCATTGGTAACACATTACGACATAACGGATTGCAATCCTGCAGTGCCCGCAAGGTCCCCCTGCTCCGGAAGGCACATGTGACGGCCCGTCTGAAGTTTGCCAGTGAACACCTGGATGATGCCGAGAGTGATTGGGAGAAGGTGCTGTGGTCAGATGAGACAAAAATTGAGCTCTTTGGCATGAACTCAACTCGCCGTGTTTGGAGGAAGAGAAATGCTGCCTATGACCCAAAGAACACCGTCCCCACTGTCAAGCATGGAGGTGGAAATGTTATGTTTTGGGGGTGTTTCTCTGCTAAGGGCACAGGACTACTTCACCGCATCAATGGGAGAATGGATGGGGCCATGTACCGTACAATTCTGAGTGACAACTCCTTCCCTCCACCAGGGCCTTAACAATGGGTCGTGGCTGGGTCTTCCAGCACGACAATGACCCAAAACATACAGCCAAGGCAACAAAGGAGTGGCTCAGGAAGAAGCACATTAGGGTCATGGAGTGGCCTAGCCAGTCACCAGACCTTAATCCCATTGAAAACTTATGGAGGGAGCTGAAGCTGCGAGTTGCCAAGCGACAGCCCAGAACTCTTAATGATTTAGAGATGATCTGCAAAGAGGAGTGGACCAAAATTCCTCCTGACATGTGTGCAAACCTCATCATCAACTACAGAAGACGTCTGACCGCTGTGCTTGCCAACAAGGGTTTTGCCACCAAGTATTAGGTCTTGTTTGCCAGAGGGATTAAATACTTATTTCCCTCTGCAGAATGCAAATAAATTCATATACTTTCCACAATGTGATTTTCCGGATTTAATTTGTGATGTGCTATCTCTCACTGTTACCAATAACCTACCCTTCAATTATGGGCTGCTCATGTCTTTGTCAGTGGGCAAACTTACAAAATCAGCAAGGGATCAAATACTTATTTCCCCCACTGTATGGAGCAGCTGGTACAGGAAAAATTCTGGACCTAGTCTTTAGAAGAAGGTATGATCTGGTGCAGGAGGTAATGGTGATAGGGCCGCTTGATAACGGTGATCATAATACGATGAGATTTGATATAGGCTTTGGAGTAGATACACACAGGAAATCCAATATGTTATCATTTAACTTTGAAAAATGAGACTAGGATAAAATGAGAAGAATGGTGAAAAAAAAATTTAGAGGCGGAAGACAAAACAGCAGCTGGCATGGTTAAAAAATGAGGTGAAAGAAACTGTTAGAGCTAAAAGAAAATCCTTCAGAAAATGGAAGAAGGATCCAACTGAAAATAGTAAAAAACAACATAAGGAATGGCAAGTCAAATGCAAAGCGCTGATAAAGATGGCAAAGTGGGACTTTGAAAAAAAGATTGTGTTGGAGCAAAAACATATAGTAAATGTTTTTTTAAGATATATTAAAAGCAAGAAACCAGCAAAAGAATCGGTTGGACTGCTAGATGACTGAGGGATAAAAGGGACAATCAGAGATGACAAATGTCATAGCAGAGACATTAAATGAATTCTTTGCTTTGGTCTTCACTGAGGAAGATTTGGAAGATATATCGGTGCCAGAAAAGATTTTCGAGTCAGAGAAATTGTGCTGGGACTGTTTCTTTTTTAACGTATTTATAAATAATCTAGAGATGGGAGTAAGTAGTGAGGTAATTAAATTTGCTGATGACACAAAGTTATTCAAAGTTGTTAAATCGCAAGAGGATTGTGAAAAATTACAAGAGGACCTTACAAGCCTGGAAGTTTGGGCATCCAAATGGCAGATGACGTTTAATGTAAGCAAGTGCAAAGTGATGCATATGGGAAAGAGGAACCTGAACTATAGCTACGTGATGCAAGTTTCCACATTAGGAGTCACCAACCAGAAAAAGGATCTGAAAAGGATCTATGTATCATCGTTGATGATACATTCAAATCCTCTGCTCAGTGTGTGGTGGCGGCTAAGAAAGCAAATAGAATATTAGTTATTATTAGGTAAAGAATGGAAAAAATGAGGACGTTATAATGCCGTTGTATTGCTCCATGGTGCGACCGCACCTTGAATACTGTGTGCAATTATGGTCACCACATCTCAAAAAAGGTATAGTAGTAGTAGAAAAGGTACAGAGAAGGGCAACAAAAATGATTAAGGGGATGGGATGACTTCCCTATGAGGAAAGGCTAAAGTGACTAGGGCTCTTCAGCTTGGAAAAGCTGAAGAGGAGAGATATGATAGATGTTTATAAAATTATGAATGGAATGGAACGGATAGACATGAGTCGCTTGTTTACTCTTTCCAAAAATACTAGGACTAGGGGGCATGCAATGAAGTTACAAAATAGTAAATTTAAAACAAATTGGAGAAAATACTTGTTCACTCAACGTTTAATTAAACTGTGGGATTTGTTGCCAGAGAATGTAGTAAAAGCAGTTAGCTTAGCGGGGTTTAAAAAAGTTTTGGACAGCTTCCTAAAAGAAAAATCCATAAGCCATTATTAAAATGACTTGGGAAAAACCCACTGCTTATTTCTAGTATAAGCAGCATAAAATGTATTGTACTGTTTTGGGATCTTCCCAGGTACTTGTGACCTGGATTGGCCACTATTGGAAACAGGATGCTGGGCTTGATGGATCTTTGGTCTGTCCCAGTAATGCAATACTTATATAGATATGTACTTATGTACAATTCATTTTAGAAATAGTTGAACCCCATTCCATGTTCATGTTTGAGTGTCCAATGCAATAAAAATGAAATCTATTATTTACAATGTGGCTTTTATACTTGGAGACAATTTAAAGACTATGGACTAGATTCTATAAATGGTACAAAAAATCAACACTGAAAAATATAAGCGTTTAGAACTATTCTATAAATTATTCATGCCCCTTAGAGAATAGACTAATGCCCACATTCTGTATATGGCGTGTAGAGTTATGCACATTGAATTGGATGCTTGCCCAATTTATGCGCATAACTTAATTGAATAATGAGCCAGTCAGTGCTGATAATTTGGTGACAACAAGCAATTATCAGCACCAATTGGCTCTAATTAGGATTCAGATGTATATTGGTGTGCATAATAATCTGTGCATAATTCCTAATGTGCCTAACAATTTAGGGACACGGGGAGGGCATTCCCAAATTTTATGCACATACACATATAATCACATCTAATTTCAGGCACCCACAGTTAGACACTAAGTACAGTTCTAGAAAGGAGTGATACCCCTTATAGAATCTTGCTGAGGGGCCCTTTTACTAAGCTGTGGTAAAAGAGGCCTTGCGCTAGCAGCGGCAGCTGTTTTTGCCGCTTGCTGAGGCCCTTTTTACCAGAATGGGTAAAAAGGCCAAAAAAAGAAATGGCTATGCGGTAATATTGCACTCACCATGTGACCATGCAGGGGGAGCACTTACCACCACCCATTCAGGTGGTGGTAAGGGCTCCCATGCTAACCCGACAGTAACCAGCCAGTGCATGGCACTGCCAGGTTACTTCCAGGTAACCCCCTGTGGAAATATATTTTCAAATATTTCTGCTAGCACCGGAAATGCTGTGCACTGGAGGCTGGACTACCACCGTGACCCACGTTGGGCCGGCAGTAATTGTCATGTGGTAAGCCTGCAGAGGGCTTACCACTGCTTAGTAAAAGGGCCTCTAAATGTGTTAAATGTTGAGTGCCTATTTTTAAGTACTACTTACAGAATTTGTTTCTAAACGCATAAATGGTGACTAACTTAAAACGCCAGCAATGCCAACACCTAAATTAAGTGCCAATGGGGTCTAGTCTGTAACGATGCACATAAGTTTTGGGAGCGCCCCTGGACTGCCCCTAGCCACTACTCCATGAATTTACATGCTATACAATTTACGCATAGAAACGTAGAAACATGACGACAGATAAAGGCCATATGACCCATCCTGTCTGCCCATCCTCTGTAACCCCTAATTCTTCCTGTTCCTAAGCAATCCAACATGCTTATCCCATGCCTTTTTAAACTCTGGAACAGTCCTCGACTCCACCACCTCAACCGGGAGGCCATTCCACGCCTCCTCCACCCTTTCTGTGAAATAATACTTAGCTTACTCCTAAGCCTATTTCCTCTTAACTTTGTCGTATGCCCCCTCATTCCAGAGCTCTCAGGAGCATTATAGATTAACATCCACGCATAAATCCCAATTTTTGCCAAGTATTACCAATAATTGGTTGTTAGCATCCAATTATTTGCACTGATTGACTCATTAATCAATTTTAGATACAGTTATGTGCCTGGGGTGTAGGGCTCACTGCACTGCAGATCAGTGTATTGGTGCATGATTGTCCTTGTTATGCTTGTATTCTTTCCTATATACTAATGGCATTCCTTTCCACATTAATTTTATTTGGTATTGTACATCGATTTGATTTATTTGTTAAAAAAAAAAAGCAATTTAGAAAATTGTAATAAACATAAGTTGCATGCACAAATTAGCAATGTGCATTGATCTACGCATGCAACGTTAGTTGCCATATACAGAATTTGCGAGCGAGGGAGTAAATAAAATTTTAACCAATTTTATGCGTAGATTTTACCCACAGACTTTGTACTGATTTTCAATGAGAACATTTTTCCCTTTGAAAATCAGCTTGAAATAGCTGCTGCATTTGCTATTTGTGTGCAAAATTTTCATAATGCCAAATTGTGCATATGAATATCAAGCATACTCCAATCCCATCCAGAGGAACACCATCCATGTATGCACATACACTTATACGCATCTATTGGCACCAAGATTTATGCATATAAAGAGTGGACGACCTTATCAGTGGAAATGTCTTTGAAAATTGCTCTTTTTTTTTTTAAGCCATGTTTGGTTTTCGTTTCAAAAGAATTTTTCCCATCTCTGTCTAAATCCTGCAGTCAGTCTTTGTGAAGTATTTTGAAATGTGTACACTTGAAGTGTTCAAGAAGGCTGTTCTTCAAACATGTCCTTTGTAGACAGATTTATAAATACATCGTATTTTTAGTACAGCACTTGGCCACTCATAAAATGATTCATTGTGCTTTAAAACATTGATTTAGGACAAAGAAATCTGTTCTTAAAGGGCAATTACAGTTATAAAATAAAGACAAGATTTGTTGCTCTGTAGATAAAAATGCCTTTCTAGTAGGACAATATGTTTTAGACAAAAGCAATTCTCCTGTAATCTTCAATGGAATGAGATGTTCCTATTGCTCCTGGGTAAATCCATTTTGTTCTTGTTATGGCTTTTTTAGTGATACCAACTTACTCTACTCTGAAGTGGGGAAGAAGATGACAGACTGTTGCTATTGACTGTAAAATTATTTGCCAAATCACTTTTCTATAAATCATATTGTCCAGGAGAAAAGGGTGGGCAACTTATAAATGGTCCTTTAAGAGCGTTGCCCAAAGGCATCTGACTATTAGTTCCTTTTTGTATTTCTTGCTGCAAAGAGAGTGGAGGAGTGGTCCAGTAGGTAGAGCACCAGTCTTGATATCCCGAGGTAGCCAGTTCAATTCCCACTGATGATCTTGGGCAAGTTACTTAACCCTCCATTGCCTTAGGTACAAACTTAGATTATGAGCTCTCCAGGGACAGGGAAATACCCAGTGTACCTGAATGTAACTCACCTTGAGCTGCTACTGAAAAAAGGTGTGAACAAATAGTATATATATTTTAAACCATTTAGGCTAGCCACTGCAGATTAATTCAGGTAATGTTATCATCAAGTTACCTGATAATTAAGATCATGGAACATGATGGTACTTCAAATATTGTATGGACTTTTATGAATATAATCAATAACATTATGGCAATAATGATAATTGATAAATTAGGGGGTCAGTATTCAAAGGGGTTTAAACAGGCAGGAGAGGTTAATGCCTGGTTAAACCAAGCTAAACTAGCTGGCCACCAATATTCAGTAGCACTTAACTGGGTAGTGCTGCTGATTATCAGCTCAGACTAGCTAGCCAAGGGGATGTCTGTGGGTGGAGTTTGGGAGGAGCCACTACTTAACCAGCTAGCAGCAATATTCAGTTAGCTAACTGCTTAAGTAAACTGATAAAGGGGCCTTTTACTAAAGGATGTTAAGCCCTTAATGCATGGTTAACACGAGGAAACAGGCTATCTCATGACTGTGTTAAGGGGTTTGCAGTAGTTTACTTGTTTCCTTGAGTTAAACTGTGCATTACTGCATTTTTCAGATTGTTTCCCTCAGGTGGCATGGGTGGAGTGTGGGCATGGAAGTTTTAGCCAGCTAGTTTGTTATACTTAGAGGGGCATAATCGAACACGAACGCCCATCTCCATGGGTGTCTATGTCCGAGAACGGGTACATGAAGGGGCGGGACAGACCGTATTTTCGAAAAAAATGGCCGCCCATCTTTTTTTTTTCGATAATACGGTTTGTGCCCGGCAAATGCATCGGAGTTGTGCGGATTTGAGCTGGGCAGTTTCGTTTTTCAGCGATAATGGAAACCGAAGGTGCCCAGCTAAAAAACGAACAAATCCAAGGCATTGGGTCGTGGGAGGGGCCAGGATTCGTAGTGCACTGGTCCCCCCTCACATGCCAGGACACCAACTGGGCACCCTAGGGGGCACTTGTAACAATTAAAAAAAAGTAAAATACCTCCCAAGTCCATAGCTCCCGTCCTTTGGGTGCTGAGCCCTCAAATCCTCCCCAAAACCCACTGCCCACAACTCTACACCATTACCATAGCCCTTATGGCTGAAGGGGGGCACCTACATGTGGGTACAGTGGGTTTGGGGGGCGGTTTGGAGGGCTCCCATTTACCACCACAAGTGTAATAGGTAGGGGGGGTGGGCCTGGGTCCACCTGCCTGAAGTCCAATGCACCCACTAACAACTGCTCCAGGGACCTGCATACTGCTGTGATGGAGCTGGGTATGGCATTTGAGGCTGGCATACAGGCTGGAAAACAAAGTTGTTAAAGTTGGGGGTTTTTTGGTGGGAGGGGGTTAGTGACCACTGGGGGAGTCAGGGGTAGTCATTCCCGATTCCCTCCGGTGGTCATCTGGTCATTTAGGGCACTTTTTAGGGACTTGTTCGTGAAAAAAAGGGTCCAAAAAAAGTGACCTAAATTCGCACTAAAAACGGCCATTTTTTTCGATTATCAGCTGAAGGCACCCATCTCTGCTCGGCCGATAAACACGCCCCAGTCCCGCCTTCACCACGCCTTTCACCCCCCCCCCCCATCAACTTTGTTCGTTCCCATGACAGAATGCAGTTGCAGATGCCTAAAATCGGCTTTCGATTATACCCATCTCTGCTCGGCCAATAAACACGCCCCAGTCCCGCCTTCACCACGCCTTTGACACCCCCCGTCAACTTTGTTCGTTCCCGCGACAGAGTGCAGTTGCAGATGCCTAAAATTGGCTTTCGATTATACCGATTTGGGTGCCCATCTCCTGATTTGGGTCGAAATATGGGCACCCATCACTTTCGAAAATAAGGCTGTTAGTGCATCAAAAGTACATATATATCAACCCAGATGATCATTGAGATCTAGTAGCCAATGCTTATTTGATGTTCCCTCACATCAAGTGATAAAATTGGAGAAACATAGAATTTCAGTTTTTTATATAACAGGTCCCATGCTTTGGAAAGTAATTCTGACAAGGTTGAGAGAAATGCAGAACCTGATGGAGTTCATAAAATAATTTGAAATGCTACTATTGAGGCTTTTGAAGGAGTTTAATTAATTTCAGACATGTTTAATGGTTATATGGCATCTAGTTTGAGTATCCATGACAATTATTGATGAGTGTTTGGTATTTGCTAGTCTGTTTTTTTTAGAATGTGTGAGAATTGTTTGTTGAAAGTGTAACTTGGGTCTTCTTACCCGTGTGCTAGCGCTGGCCCCAGGCCACAAATATTTCATGGTCTTTGCTCACACTTGACCCACTCTTACCACATACCTCAATTCCAGTCCACTTACAGCCAAACTGGGGTGGGTCAATGATCCGGAAAAGCAGTGCAGAGGTTGGGGAGAAATTCTTCCAGTTCTGGGTTCCACTCAGATCTTCAGTCCAGGAACCATGCAGCACTCAGTAGGTTCAATAATAACTCAACTTTATTGTAACTTCTGCAACATGCAGATTCTAACTTCAGTTATTCTTTTAATAATCAATGGTATAAACTGTTCTATAACTCAATTTCAGGTTTCTCACATTCCGTGGAGAACACCTTTAGCCACTGTACTTCTCAGTGATATTTACAAGGAGTGTTTCTTCCCTATTTACATATATACAGTCTCTCCACTTTATGCCTACCCTGCCAGCCAGTTGTAACCCCAGAGCTGTTCTACTCTCCACTGAATCACTCCAATTCCACCAGGCACAGTCCCTTATAGCTGTCCTCCTTCCATCGGTGTACCTCACAGAGTGACACCCCAGCCTTGAGTAGTCTTCTTCCTGCCCCAATCTCTGCTTATGGGCCGGACTCCCTAATCTGTCCGAAGCTGTGGCTCCACCAGTTGTTGCAAGTAGGACAACTCCTCCTTAATTCTAACCCAAACTTAAGGTGGCACTTCAGATCCCCCTTCTCCTTCTCTGAGTCACTTGGCAGGGGCTTGCAGGGAACCAAAGACTTTTAGGCAACCAAGGACCTTTTCCTGCTCCTCTTTTCCCCTTTTTTCCCCTCCTATCTCCTCCCAGAACTGTCAGTCTACCCAACATGGGTACCATATCTCTGCATTTTATTCCATACACACTCCCCATGGTCTGGGCTTCTTCCCACCCTGAGACCTCCCAGTCACTCCCTTCAGTGACTCTCTAGGTAATTTACACTCTCAGTAATCCCCCAACCTAACAGGGATTACTAATGTATAAAGAACAATTTTATTATTTATGTAATTACGTAAACTGCCTAGAATGTCTTGCGATAGAGTGGAATATAAGTTTTTTAAATAACTAAATAAATAACTGGCCAATGCAGAGTGAACGTGGGGCAATTTACCACTTTTTAAGTAGGAGACAGTAAGTGGTCCTGTGTTAACTCTCCCCAGATACTGTACACTAATATGAATATTATACACAGCCTGAAGTAATTATAGTGGGAATGCCCCCAAAAGGTGCTGCATAAAATTGGCAACTATTGTGTAGTAAAATCCCAAATTAAACCATGGTAATTGCAAATTTTAGTGCATTTTAATAAAAGAGCCTCTAAGTTAGGACAGCAAAATGGCACTCTGAATATCAGACAGTGCCTGGCTAACTTCTAGGTTACCACATATACTAGGATATTCAATGCCAGAATGCAGACATGGCCCAGAATTGAGTATCTGGGATTAATTTTGCCTATGGTGGACAGTGGCTTAAAAACTAATAGTCATCACAGGCTGAATATTACCCCCATATAGTGCAGACAAAACACAATCCCCCCCCCCCCCCCCCCCCCGTTTAATAAGCTTCATTAGTAGCTTTCGTGCACTAATGCTAACACAGCACATTCACTTTGAATGGGCTGTGTCAGCATTGCTGCGTGGCAGCCACCAGCACGGCTTAGTAAACAGAAGGGGATATGTAATCTTCATGAAGCAATTAATGGAATTGTATTATGTTCTGAGCTTGGCTGAAATAAACATTAATCCATAAAATTTCTTCTGTGTAATAATGTTCTTCTTTGTGGTGATCAAAAAATGGGGGAGGGGAGAAAAAGCATGCTAAGGACTTATAAAAAAATAGAAAACTATTCTATCTTGTAAAACTAATTTAATGACCCAATCAAGATTTGATATCAGCACATACTGATAATAAGCTCAGCAAATCTATAGGCATGTGTCCAGGGGAGGGCAATTTTCAAAGGCATTTACATAGATGAGATGTTATATGACAAAGGGAGAGAGGAAAATGTTAATGAAAGACTGGGGAATAAAAGAAAGGAATGGGTGGGTCTGGATGAAGGCAAGATATAGTCTGTAAGGTATATTCAGTAAAAAAAAAAAAGTGGGGGAGCTCAAAGACTGGATAGTAAGAATGAATGAAATCTAAAATAGAACAAAGCTGAAAGAGAAAGCTGAGTGCCCTTTCGAAAATTAAATGCAGCTACAGTAGATTTCCTTTGTGGGTTCATCCCAGACAGTGGTTCAAACATGCTTGTGCTATGATCACTGTTTCCAAGGGGACCCAACACTGCCATCTCTCACACTATGTCGTGCACACCAAAGTGGCTCCCCCTCTTGTCGGTTCCTGGACCTGTTGCTTCAAGAAACAGTCATTTATTACATGTAGAAATTTTATCTCCCTGGCATTCCCTGAGGAAACATTTATCCAGTCAATATCAGAGTAATTGAAATCACTCATTATTATAGTGTTGTCCAATTTGCCAGCTTTCCCAATCTCTGTAAACATTTCTTGATCTATCTGTTCGTTCTGTCCCGGCGGACGTTAAGTACAGCCCTACAAGATTACTCCTTCCTTTCACACATGGAATTTCTATCTGTAATGGTTCCACGCTGCTGTTTCATGTGAAATGTTTATTTTATTTGACTCAATTCCCTCTTTAACATATAGCGCACCCCCCTCCAATTTGATCCTCTCTATCACTGTGATACAATTGTCCCATTGATTGTCCTCTTTCCACCAAGTGTATGAGATGCCTACTATATCTACCTCATCATGTAGTGCAATATAACTGAAATCACAAGGGCTTTCCCCAGCTGATTGGCTGTCTGCTTGTTTCTCCACCCCTATGATGTTCTCTGCTCTCGGGCACTGTTTGCTATTGAAAAAAACCTCCTCCTTGCTGAATGCCCACCTCCAGCTGTTTCTCTGCCCTCTAAAGCTGTTGTCTGCTCTCTGACAAGTTTTGCTATTGAACAATGCAAGGAGATTGCTCCTCCCAGAAGTCTCCCTCATACACAACGATAGCTCCAGACTTTACAGAAAATTTTGTATGTTAAAGGTAGATGCTCCTTTCTGTGCATCACTTGAAAATGTCTGTGCATCACTCGGAATGCTCATTTTAATACTAATAAGCTCTTTGTAATATATTTGCATAGGATTATCATTAGCTTCTACCCCGAACGATAAAAAAAACATGCAGAAACCCTTTGTGCATTACATGCTGAATAACATGATTGCTAGACTTGCTAGAACAATTAAATCAAACATTGCTAGCATGATAAGCTTTGAGCTTCAGCCCCTCAATATCAATTTCCTTTATTTCTGAATAAATTACAAAAGCACTTTACATTGTGTGCTTCAAGCTTAGATTTTATGGATAAAAACAATGAAATTTTGAATACCAGACCAGCAATCGAGGTCCAAAGGTTTCATCCTGGCCCTCTCCTTGTCAACATATTTCTCAGTCCCCTTTCTTTCCTGATTCAAGAGCTTGGTATGTGTGCCCTGTTTCTACACAGATGACATTCTCTTGGTGCACTGTACATATTCACCAGTCCCTGACATCTCCAATATTAATAATTGATTATCTTTTGTCTCTTCATAGCTTCATCAAAACTGGTTGGTCCTGAATCCTTCCAAATCAGTTGCCACCTGGGTGACAGGCAGGCCTCTATTCCCATCATTTGCAATACTTTTTGGGTCTCCTGTGATATTGGTGAAACTTTTTAAATATCTTAGAATACTTATCAACCATGAGCTGTCTTTCACCTTGCAGATTGCATCTCTTGTAAGATCTTGTTTCGTTGTGCTCCATCAATTTAATATAGTGTATCCATATCTTGATGACTGGCACTGTTGTATGTCCTATTAACTTTGACTTGACAATTCTAATATTATTTACTCTGGAGAAACAGCATGTACACGCATTTGCTTTAGTTAGGATAAAGACTCTGCTGAGGGCATGAGCGAGTCTGCTGACTCTGCAAGCAAGGACCCCTGGATTAAATCTCTGCCCCTATCACAGAACGTAGCCATGAGCACATGCCCGAAGGGGTGTGACAAAGGGGCACATCCTCCCTCTTTGGAGCCCCTTCAGAGCTGTTTGAGGAGCCGGTAGCTCTGTTCTTTAGTATTCATACTATGGATAAAAGTAAAGCAAAAACTGAGGGAGTTGGTGCTGGGAAAGAATGCCCCTCTTTGTTGAAAGGACTCATGGACCAACATATTTGTCATCTTGGTGTACTTCCTTCTTCAGGTCAGAGATTAGTGTCTCATGTAGAAGCCTTATTATCATCAGATGAAACCCCACCCTCTTAGCCCACAGTTTCACTTGACAACGTTTTGATCTCTGTTACAGAGAACAATTTAATTGCCAGGGAAGGTGATTTATCCAGTGACTCTTCTGAAATATCTGAAGTAGTTCCTATTCTAGTGCCTAACCTGTTAAATTTACAGTAAATGCATCTAATTTAAACCCTCCTTCAGCTGCACCTAAGATGGAGGTTACTTTAAATGATCTTTGGGCTGTGATAACACATGGAAAATGCATTACAAGCAAACTTGTTTCAAAATGTTCTGCAAAATTGTCAGATAAAGATTAAAAAAACTATTTTTTTGTGGCTGGTCAAGTAACCAAAATGGAGACTCATTGTGTTACGATGCAAGCAGCAATTATGTACCTCGTGGATCTAGAACAGTTAATGAGGAGGGTGCAATAGATGCACTTAGATAGTCTGGATGTTTCTAAATTCTTGGAATTTTCTCAACATCTGATTGCAAGAAGGCCTACCTTGGTAATAGTCTTAAAATCACTAGAAATTAAAATGGAACTATTAAAGGCTTATTTTCCTAAAAAAAAAAACAATTACCCTTTTTTGAGCAAAATATTATGATGTTTCCTGATGTGGCCAGAGTAACTCAAGTTAAGTAAAAAGCTTTTTTTTATATAGCTGAAGCAGAAAGTTTTAGCTATTGGAGCTGTTTTCTTACTTAAATTTCCTTGAAAGTGTCTGGTCGCATTTGAGAATAATCAATATATATTTTTGGATGCTCTGCAATTGGAAACTTTCTTGCAGAGTAAAGTATCGGTGGAATAGGAAATGGTTACTTGATTAGTGTTTTGATGGGATGAGATAGTATAATTGGGTTCTAAATTAGTTTGAAGCCTGGTCCTGAAACTTATAAATTCTTCTTTTATGGTCATAGTCATGCAAGTTGTTACTTCTTGATGTGGACTTTATACTCTTATAATTCTGGACTATGGTGTTTTGAATTGTTCTTATAGTATTTACTTGTATTGTTATTAATACGGATGTAAAGGTTTAAGCAAAATAAAAATCTATCTATCTATCTATCTATCTATCTATCTATCTATCTATCTATCTATCTATCTATCTATCTATCTATCTATCTATCTATCTATCTATCTATCCATCCTGTGGCCTCCCACAATACCTCCTTAAGGGGATCTTTTGCTAAGCCATGGTGGCATTTTTAACTCACAGAAGAAATCAGCTGGCGGTAAATGCCGAGATGACCATTATAGTCCTATGGGTGTCTTGGCATTTACCGCTGGCTGATTTCTTCTGCGAGCTAAAAATGCTATCACGGCTTAGTAAATGAACCCCTAAATGCCGTAAAACTGTCCAGAATGTAGCTATACAAATTCTTGTCTGTTCTTGAGTGATTCCCCTTTTCATCCAGTACCACTGGCTTCCTATCCCCTTCAGAATCCATTATAAAATTCTAACTCTTAGTCATAAAGTGCTTCATACATCTGTCCCCTCTTACCTTTCTTCTCACCTAATTCCATACATTCCATCATATTGCCTGCATTCCCTGACTTTGCTTCAACCAGAGATGTGCTTTATTTTGTATTGCTCTATCTTTGGAATTCTCTACCTAAATCACTCCACCTACAGGCATCCTTTCCAAAATTCAATGTGCCTGTTTGAAAAGGTGTCTGGAGTAGGGTGTGGCTGAAGGGATGCTGCCAGGGTGGTTATCTTTTTACACTTTAGATATATTGGATGTCTCAGCCTCTACCTGCTAGCAAGTAGTTTACTAAGGGACCCTTTTACAAAGTGGTGGTAAGCCCAATGAGGGCTTACTGCATGCAATCCTGGAACTACTGCCAACCCAACGTGGGCGCCGGCGGTAGTTCTGGCTCGAGCATTCACCATTTCTGGCGTGGGTTACAGCAGGAGCCCTTACCACCACCTCAATGGGTGGTGGTAAGTGCTCCCTGCCGCATGGCCATATGGTAAGAGTAATCTTACCACATGGCCATTTTTTTAGGGGCTTTTTACCTGCTGCAGTAAAAAGGGCCCTGGAATGCAGGAAAAATGGTCCCCATTGCTACTGCAGGGCCCTTTTTCCCGCAGCTTAGTAAAAGATCCCTTAGCCTTTCCTTTTCCTGATTTTTCCTATCCTATCCATTTGCTGGTGTTCTTTCCCTTTTTTTTTGTTTTATTTTGATTGCAAACCACTTTGTTATATAACATGAAGAGCAGTATATAAAACTCAATAAACCAGAAACTGCAAGAGTGGCCAGAGGAAGACCAGAAAAGGGTCTTATTAAGGATCAGTTTATACATCCAAAAGAGTCAACTCACCCATTTTCAGACTAAAAAGAAGGGTGAGACAAAGAAGGCCCTACTCACTGAAAAAAATCCATTCTGTAAAGGGTGCCAACATAAGAACTTAAACTAACTGAAAAATCCTGGCGTATAAGTTGGGTGCGAATCCATGGTATTCTATAACACTGCATGCAATTTTCCGGAATGCCCCTGACCCGTTCATACCCTTCCCATGGGAATGCCCCCTTTGTAGTTGTGCATTGATACACTGATACCCTATAACTGGGCATGTAAGTGTATTTCCATGCCAGTCTGCTGTTTCAGCCCCATTTTGGCATCCGGCATCTGTAAAAATCTATTTCTACACCCAATTAGCACCTAACTTTAGGTGCCATTTATAGAATTCCCTTGAGAATGCTTTGATTAAACTGGCAATTAAAAATATAGAATAGAAATGCAATAAAAATGCCAAATTAATAAAACACCAACCCATCCATCCCTAGTCCCTGCCACTAAAGACCCCACCAACACTCCCTTCTATACCCCTACCATAAAACCAGCCCCATAGTATCCACAACAACAATCTACATTTCACTCCACTCAGACTCCCTTGCATCACTTCCTGAAGATCTACCACTTCATTTCTCTCTGACTGTAACTCAAGGGTGAAAAGATTTCCAGAGACACGGTCCCTGTACTTTAAAGATTCTTTTCAATGCACATCACAACTTCATATTATGCAGGGCAATCAGCAGACCCTATTGTGAAGATCATAATTTGTAGATAGTTCACATGACCTTAAAAGCTCCCATTGATACAATGGCCATTATATTCACACCATGTAGAGATTTCAAAGGGAACATGGTTTGGGCATGGCTTTAGCAAGGCTAAACTCTACATGTGTATTCCCCAATTATAAAAGGAAAACACTGACACTTCCAGGTAGAAGCAGCTGGAACTATGCCATTCATTCATTCTTTTTTTTTTTTTAGTGTACTTTTGTAAAATGGTTGGTCCTGATGCACATACTGGTAAATACACATGCATCCCTGCAGTCATTTCCAACTTCTGTGTGCTATGCAAAATGGGACTCTATGGGTCATTAACATATATAGCATGAAAAACTGTGAAAATTAAAATAAGTTGGATACGTGATTCCACCAAAATCAAGATGATATAATTCTACTAATTCTTTCCTATTAGGCACTTTGATAATTTTGGAAGCCCACAGAATAAGCTGTTACAATAACCAAATTAATTGGTTATAAATGTACGAATTAGGGATGTGAGGTCCTTCTGGTTCAGCAGTCCTCACACTCAGTAAATCAATTTCAAACTTATAAAAGATGCTTTAATCACATCTGATTTTGGAGAACTAAGTTTGCATCACCCCCCCCCCCCCCCCCCCCACACACACACACACACCCTCCAATTCTTTACCACGCATGGCTCTGCAATCCATTTCCCACAATAGTAGGAACAGTTGATAACACCCTGACACATTTGCCAATCCAGAGGTATTGCCCACGCAAGCCAGTTAAATACTACAATAAGGCAACTAACAAGGAAAGTGTCCTTTATTGGTCCTTTCCCACTTCCAATCTCAGCTAACTATCCTCTGTGAAAATACAGCAGCCGCTCCACAGTGTTCCACCAACTCAGTTCATAGGCAAGAGGAAGTGAAGGCTAATAGGATTTTTTTGGCTGAGTGGTTTAACTTGGAAGGGAGTAGGGCTTGTCAGTTGTTTGATGTGTTGAAATGTTTTGGAAATGCTTTGGGTTCTGGGGTAGTATAAAAAGGGTTCACAGGAGATGCTGCTGCAGGGTTGTAGAAAAATTCCCATTGTTCATGGAAGCTGGTGACTGTCCTTGAAGGGATATCGAAATACTGTTGGACAGTATTAGCCATTTTACAGATAAGTTTAAGCACACCTTTCATTTAAGATTGCTATTTGTTGTTATAATCTTCCCATCTGGACAGACTATGAATGCACATAGTAGAGCTACACACATAAAGGAACACTTATTTTTATTAAATGTACTTATCACTAAATCACACATTACAAAGGGAGTCTATGGTGTGTATTTCATGGACATATATCTGCGGGAGTGGTGGGCAGGTGAGGGGGAGCACCAGCGGCGAGGGGGCAGAAGTGGTGGTGGGAGGGCGGCAGCGGGGATGCGGGCCAAAATGTGCCCCTCACCTTGGGCTCTGTCCCCTCTCCCGTCGAGGTCTGGCTATGCCTCTGGCTGCATGTAGTTAAGATGAACCTTGAACATGCACCCTGCTGCAGACTACACTGAGTATAGCCATCTAAACCCTTCCCCCCCTGAACTCCCAGTTCTTTACTCACCAACGTTCTCACATATGTGACCATCTTTGGGAAATGGTGACTACAGGGACCAGAAACAACAAAAAAAAGAGATTTTATTGAATTCTGTAAGAGCAAATGATTTGTAATACAACAGTCCAAACCCAATCCTATTATATGAAAAACAATAAAGTTACAAAGGTTCAAATATGTAACTTTTGCAGACTGCTTTTGGACACATGACATGAAAAATCAGCCATTCTCAACATTTTGGATCCACTATTTTAATCACTTTTTCCCAGAGATGGACACATATATCTTTTCAGACCAGGACATAAAGGGCCAGAATCTGTAAATGGCATCTAAAATCTAGATGCATTCGATTAAGGCACCTAGTGCTATTCGATATAATGTGCCTAAAGTTAGATGCGGTGTATAAAATAGCGCATAGGACTGGGGAACACGCCTACAATTAGGGGTGGCCATTTATACCACTGAAAACCTGGTGTAAATACCTGCGCCTAAATGTAGCTGGGTTCTTCCAAATTCTATAACAACGCACGTAAATTCGAGTAATGCCCTGACACACCCACACTCCTCCCATGGCTACATCCCCTTTTTGAGCTATGTGCATTAGAATGTACTGTATATGTGCCTCTTTTTAGAATATGCCTAAAAAGAGGCATGCGTAAATTCCAATTATTGCCAATTAGTCATGATAATTGCTTGTTATCGGCCAATTATCATCACTGATCAGCTTGTTTCTCAATTGAGCTGCATGCGTAAATTGGGCATGCGCACAAATTAAAGCACACTACTCGCTGCCCCTTATATAGAATCCGGGGCAAAAAGCCTTTAATTTTTTACAGATGCCCAAAGCCTGAATTGATCTACTCATATTCTGGGCATGCTTAAGTCCAGAAGGTCCCTAACTAATAAGCTCTATGCAGTTTCCTTAGTCACAGCAAACACTTTTGATACTTGAATTTATTTTTCAGTACTGCTATGAGAACAATGAGAAACCTATCTAGACCAACTCATGTCAGTTTCTTTTATGAGATGACCTGAAAAGTAAATCTATAACAACCATTTCTTGTTGAATAAAAACAAGCACTGCTTGCATTTCCCTTGCCAAAACTGTTTTCAAGGGTCAATGCTGCATTGATACCAGTGTTTACCTCTTAAAAAGAGATTGGTCATGCTCTTAGTATCCATGAAACTCTTAACAAAATGCCCATCACCTCTATTATCCACAGCCAAGCGTGTATTAACTTCCTTTCACTCTTAACTATCATCCCCAGCCCCCTGCCCCCATCTTTTACTCAGACTCCATAAATAACTATTATCCACATACAAGTATCAGTCTCTCACCCACTGAAAGGTACAATGTGCATCCATAAAACTATTTCTTCTTGGGACTGTAGGAAGATGACTATACATACAGCCCCATTATATAGCAGGACTCAGTGAGTACTTACAATATATTACTATGTAACATGTGAATATAAGCATATTTACAGTTATGTATTCATATACCTTTCACACTAGCCTTCTGGCTCCTGTTCTTCCTCCTTTATTCCCAGGGTCGGCTCATCTGCCCGCCCTTAGCTCACCGACAGCCCTGCTTTCTGTTCCTGCTGCCCCGCATTTAAATCTTTTTTTTTACCTGAAGTTGCAGCGCCGGCATTAGTGAAAGCAGTAGGCAGCCTCACCTCCTCCAGTTTTGCCTTCCCTCTCAGTGTCCCACCGTCCTCTGATGTAGTTTCCTGTTTCCGTGAGGGTGGGACAGTGAAAGGGAAGGGAAGGCTGGAGGAGGCGAGACTACCTGCTGCTTTCACTAATGCCGCCACCGGCGCTGCAACTTTAGGTAAAGTAAAAGATTTAAACACGGGGTGGCAGGAACAGAAAGCAGGGCTGTCGGGGAGCTAAGGGTGGGTGGCTGGGGTTGGAACTGGAACTCAACGGGGGCTGAAAAGGGGGGCAGGTGGAGGCTGGGGCGAGTCACTGGACATGGATAGGAGGGGAGGATAGGGGCAAAGTAGAATCGCTGGACATGGAGGGGAGGGCAGGAGAGAGAGGAGAAATCACTGGACATGGATGGTTAGGGGAGGGCAGAGGAGAATCGCTAGACATGAAGGGGAGGGCAGGGGAGAGAGGAGAATCACTGGACATTACTGGGAGGGGGGTAAGGGCAAAAGAGAATCGGACATAGATGGGAGGGGAGGTTAGAGGAGAATCACTGGACATGGATGGGATGGGAGGGCAGGGGAGAGAGCAGAGTTGTAGGACATGGATGGATGAGAGGGAAGACCGGAAGGAGATGCACATGCAGGGGAGGGTAGAGAGGAGAAATCCTGGACATGGATGGGGGGGAAGGAAGAGAGAGGAAGTGAGATGAACATGGATGGAGGGGGAGAGGAAAAATACTGGACATGGATGGAAAGAGGAAGAATATGCATACTGGCGAGATGAGGGAAAGGGAAAAGAGGAGAAAAACTGCACATGAATGGATAAAATAGGCAAAAACTGGACCCACGCTATACCTCCTCCAGTCAAGTCCATGGAGGACCCAGTTTTTACATATGGATGTAGGGCAAGAAATGAAGAAGAAAGGAAGAAAGTGAAGAAATAAAGGAAAGGAAGCCCTGGAAATGAGTTAAGGGTACAGATAGAGAGTAGCAGAATCAGAGACTGGGACCAACATGATCAGAAAAACAAAGTCACCAGACAACAAAGGTAGAAAAAATCATTTTATTTTCATTTTAGTATTTGGAAGATATCCAATTTGAGAATTTATATTGCTGTCTTATTTTGCACTGGGTATACTGGAGCTGTAACAGCTTACAGAAATTATTTATAATGAAAAAAAATCACAAGTTATTTTTTTCTCCTATACTGGTAGAGTATTTTCAATGATACTGCTTATATGCGCCATGGCTGGTATAAGGGGTGTGACTACTGTGGGTGTGGCTACCAGAGGGCGGCGCCATTGATGGTGACCCTGCCCTTAATGAGTACCGGTACCTTTTTTCCTACAAAAGAAGCAGTGTTTATACATGATCTGGAAATTAGAACAACGAATGAGGTGATTAAATTTTCAGATGACAAAAAACTATTCAAACTTATAGAAACACATGTGGATTGTGAAAAATTGCAGGAAGACCTTAGGAAATTGGAAGACTGGCATCCAAATGGCAGATTAAATTCAATGTAGACAAAAGCAAAGTGATGCACATTGGGAAGAATAATCCAAATCATGGTTACCTGATGTTGGGGTCTACCTTAGGAGTCAGCACTCAAGAAAAAGATCTAGGTGTCACTGTAGGCAATATGCTGAAATATTTTGCCCATTGTACAGTGGAAGCCAAGAAACCAAACAGGATGATAGGAATTATTAGGAAAGGGATACAAAATAAGACCAATAATATTATAATGTCTCTATATCACTCCACAGTATCCCATGAGTATCCCGTTCAGTTCTGGTCACCATATCTCAAAAAGATATAGTGGAATTAGAAAAGTTTCAAAGAAGAGAGACCAAAATGATAAAGGGGATAGAACTCTTCCAAAATGAGGAAAGACTAAAGAGGTTAGGGCTCTTCAGCTTGGAAAAGAGACGGCTGAGGGGGGATACGATTGAGGTCTACAAAATCCTGAGTGGAGTAGAACGGCTAAAAGTTAATGGATTTTTCACCCTTTGAAAAAAGTACAAAGACTAGGGGACACTCAATGAAATTAAATGGAAATACTTTTAGAACAAATAGAAGGAAATATTTTTTAACTGAAAGAATAGATAAGCTCTGGAACTCATTGCTGGAGGATGTGGTAACAGCGATTAGCGTGTCTGGTTTAAAAAAGGTTTGGACAAGTTCCTGGAGAAAAAGTCCATAGCCTGTTATTGAGATGGACATGGAGAAGCCACTGCTTGCCCCAGAATTGGTAGCATGGAATGATACCACTAATTGGGTTTCTGCCAGGCACTTGTGACCTGGATTGGCCACTGTTGGAAGCAGGATACGGGACTAGATAGACAATTGGTCTGACCCAGGATGGCTGTTCTTATGATGTTATATTCTAACAGAAAGAAAAGTTTTTTCTTTTTTGCAGATGAAATTAAGATATCCAACAGCGTGGACACCACAGAGGGAGCAGAGAAAATGAGAAAAGATTACAAATATTAGAGGAATGGTCTAAGGCCTGACAGTTAAAATTTAATGCAAAAAGGTGCAGTGTTATATGAGATAGGGGGCGAGACATTGTAAGCATGGTTTGGGAGAGAGGCCTTGAAGTGCTGGTTTCTGAGGATTTCAAGGCATCACAGACTTTCTGAATAAATTGAAAAATATCAAGCAACTACCACCTAACACCCTTCTGGTCACGATGGATGTAGAATCACTATACAGCAACATTCCACATGCGGATGGCATAGCTGCATGTGGAAGACTCCTAAAAAAATCCACACTGGACCATCAATACTCACCAGAAACTATTACAAAATTAATCAAATTCATTTTAACTCACAACTACTTCCGCTTTAACAATGATATCTATCTGCAAATAATGGGCACTGCGATGGGCACCAGGACAGCACCCCAATATGCCAACCTTTTTATGGCTGAGCTGGAAGAGACATTTCTGAATACACACCAGACCAAACCTCTAAAATACTACCGGTACATCGATGACATTTTTATGATTTGGACGGAGGGTGAAGAAACTCTGAAACAATTTTATTCTGCCTTCAATACATACCATCCTACAATCAGATTCAAAATTGACTACTCCCCAGAAAAAGTCAATTTTTTTGGACACCACGGTCTCAATCAGTGATGGCTGTATACAAACATCTATATACAAGAAACCCACAGACAGATGCAGCTACCTCCACAACTCCAGCTTCCATCCTTCACATACAAAAAGATCCATCATTTACAGCCAAGCCACAAGATACCACCGTATCTGCTCTGACCCAGGGGACAGAGACAGACACCTTAAAAGCCTGACTGAATCCTTCAAACAGAAAGGCTACAACCCCAAATAATCTCCAAGAATATTGCCTCCTCCCTCAAAACACCCAGGGAGAATCTGCTACAGTACAAGGAGAAAACATCCACAGACAGAATCCCCCTTGTAGTGACATACAATCCAGAGCTGGAAAAACTGAGGAAAATCATAAGAGATCTACAACCTATACTCCAGGAGGATGAATTACTGAAAGAGATATTCCCATCCCCACCAGTACTGCCCTTCCGACAGCCACCCAACTTAAAACACAAGCTAATCAGAAGTAAACTTCCATCACAGACTGAAAGGAACAGAAGGGCACACGTCCCTGTAATTTATCCAGTTGCAAACTATGCCAAAATATTTCACAGGATCCACAGTTATCCACAAAGGAAAGATATTCAACATAAAGGGATCTTTCACTTGCTCATCTTCCAATGTGGTATATATCATTCAGTGTAAAAAATGTAACGAAGGATGCTATATTGGAGAAACAGGCCAGATGCTTAAGACAAGATTCAATTTACATAGACATCACATGAACAATACAGCCAGTAGGGCCCCCACCCCGGTGGGACAGCACTTCACAGAACCAGGACACTGTACCAGTGATTTCACAGTGAGAATACTGAAAGGTAACTTAAACCATACAAGAACGTAAGACCTTTGAAGTCAGAATGATTGAATATTTTAACACCCAACAGAAAGGACTTAACAAGATCTGGGGTTCCTAGCCCATTATAAACCATAAAGCTGTATATCTCTGTTGATCACCCCACCCCTCACCTATCCACAACCCATCCTGTTAGAATATCAATGATATGCTTTGATGTCCCCAGCTAGCACATTTGCTTATTTCTGATCTGACGAAGAAGGGCAACCTTCGAAAGCTAATCAAGGAATGTATTAAGTTATGTCCAATAAAAAAGGTATCATCTTATTTTCTTTTCCATGTTTTATTTTGTTTGATTTCTATTGATAACCTTAAGAGTGGACTAACACGGCTCCACACTCCTCTACTTAAGGCAGCAAAACAATGTGACAAAGTGACAGAAAGATACTAAGAGAAAGGGATTGGGACTTGATATACTGCCTTTCTGGGCTACAGTCAAGCTATTTTACATATTATATACAGGTACTTATTTGTACCTTGGGAAATGGAGGGTTAAGTGACTTGCACAGAGTCACAAAGAGCTGCAGTGGGAATCAAACCCACTAGGCTACTCCTCCACTACACTGCACTGAGAGAGGTATAACTAGCAAAAGAAAGGAGGAATGAATGCCGCTCTGCAAGTCAGGAGTGAGGCCCCACTTCGAATATTGTGTTCAGTTTTTGTGGTTATCTAGCTAAAAGCAGAAAACATAGAAGCGGTCCAGAGAAAAGCTATAAAAATGGTATTAGTTTGCACCAAATACATATGAAAGAGACATGATGAACTGAATATGTATACCCTAGAGGAAAGGAGGCGTAGAGCTAATGTGATACAGACATTAATACGCGAAAGTTATTAATATGCAAACAGTTTCTTTTTCAGAGAAGGGGAAATGGGTAGAACTAAGGGACATATATTGAGGTTTCAAGACGTTGACTTAGGAGTAATGCCAGGAAGTACATTTTATAGGGAGAAGGTTTATAGTTTATTAAAACTTGCTATAACCACCCAACTGATTCACAGATCAGGGCAGTTCACAGTCTAAAATAAAACAGTTTAAAATGAATAGAAATAAAAGAACTACAGTATCTATACAGGACAGATTTTTTACATTCAACAAGAAAACACACTCCCAGTTGCAAAGGAAAGAATTAGGGAACAGATGGTGGGAATCACACAGCATACCACATCCCGAGACCCAGAGCTAAATTAACTTAAATGTTTGTTCAAATAACCAGGCTTTTAAAACATTTTAAAACTTTTTGGAAAGCTGATGATTCTGATTGAATACCAAATAGGATAGAATTCCATTAGAAAGGGGCCTGAAAATAAAATGCTCGATGGCAAGTAAATTCTAGTGGTGCTTGTTTTGGATCTGGAAGGATGAACCAGTGATCATTTATGGAATGTAACAAACATACCGTGAGAGTATGGAATAGTGAAGGTGAACAAATAGTCAGGGGATGCTGATTCTATATGCGAGTCAACAGTTTAAAAATAGTGTTTTTTCCACTGGAAGCCAATGCCGGTCTTGAAGCAGAGGGAAAACGTTATCGAACTTGGGGGCATGTTGATGAGTTTAGCAGCTGTGTTCTGTATTAATTGAAGTCTCTTGATAGTGATACGTGGAGCAGCCTAGATAAATTCAATACAATAGTCGAGCCTTGAAATCAGTAATGATAGAAACAAGGGAGTTGAAAGATTTTCTGTCAAAAATTATAGGGATAGATCATAATGGCGTAAAAAAAGAAGCTAGATTTGCAGAATGCAGAGACTTATGGGGTGAATATTAAGTGGGAATCCAGAATAACACCCAGGTATTTGAAGGATTCAACTGGGACACTAGGAGCATCAAAAGTTTCAAGGAAGTAGAAGGAATAGATAAACCACCAGAAACCAACATGCAACTGTTTTGTCTTAATTCAGCACTAATTCATTCAGCACCAAAACCCTCATCCACACCCTTGTCACCTCTCGTTTAGACTACTGCAATCTGCTTCTTGCTGGCCTCCCACTTAGTCACCTCTCCCCTATCCAGGCGGTTCAAACTCTGCTGCCCGTCTCATCTTCCGCCAGGGTCGCTTTACTCATACTACCCCTCTCCTCAAGTCGCTTCACTGGCTCCCTATCGTTTTCGCATCCTGTTCAAACTTCTTCTACTAACCTATAAATGTACTCACTCTGCTGCTCCCCAGTATCTCCACACTCGTCCTTCCATTACACCCCTTCCCGTGCACTCCGCTCCATGGATAAATCCTTCTTATCTGTTCCCTTCTCCACTACTGCCAACTCCAGACTTTGCGCCTTCTGTCTCGCTGCACCCTACGCCTGGAGATAAACTTCCTGAGCCCTACGTCTTGCCCATCCCTTGGCCACCTTTAAATCTAGACTGAAAGCCCACTCTTTAACATTGCTTTTGACTCGTAACCACTTGTAACCACTCGCCTCCCACTACCCTCCTCTTTTTTCCTTCCCGTAAACATTAATGATTTGATTTGCTTACTTTATTTTTTGTCTATTAGATTGTAAGCTCTTTGAGCAGGGACTGTCTTTCTTCTATGTTGTGCAGCGCGGCATACGCCTTGTAGCGCTATAGAAATGCTAAATAGTAGTAGTAGTAGTAACCAGTCCGATTCTTATTGCAATTATGGAAAACAGATATGGATAGGCTGGAGTGGGCTTCAGTGGCATTCTAGCAGTTGAGAAGGAAGGGCCAGTGCCCATGCAGACATCTATGGTCTGTGACCCAAAATAGCAAGAATAGATCAAGAAAAAGTATTTGATTTTATATCACATTCATGTCATATGCTATGAGTGTATGTTGCAGGGAGAGGGAAAGTCACCTTAAAGTTAATAAGGAATTAAATGTTATCAATTTGCACAATTGTGTGTATGTCCTCTAGCCACCTTCTTAGGCAGACTGGATGAACTGTGAGGGTATTTATCTGACATCATTGACTGTGTTAGTGTGGTGCATATTTTAGAGGTCCTAGTCATGTTTTTGAAGTCTGAAAATTGGCATTTAGACATCTATATTGCATGGATGTCCAAATGCCAATTTTAGAAAGCCAGGACATGGACATCTAAAACTGCTGTATATCCACATGGCAAGGGGCGTGCTCTGGGTTTGGGATGGGACATGCATGGACTTAAACATGGATGTTCATCTACAATTGCAGAATGGAAAGGAAACACCTATGTCTATAAAGGTGGACATCTGGATTTACACCTGGCACCTGGAATGTCCGGGGGACCCTTGTTGGGGGGGTCAGGAACTGTTTGCACTTACACTTTATCTGTAAAACAGAACACAAGTAAGTGCAAAGCCTGTGTGGTACATGCATGGGGCATGCTGAGCACCCATAACTATCCACAGTGAGATGGTGCACTTGAGCAATCCCAAAACTCATGAATCTGTCTGGCCCCCCTTGCAGATCTAAAGTCCCTTCCCATGCCCCATTATTTTCCTAACCCCTTTCCACCCCCCCCCCCAGTGATTCAGCCCCCCCCTGAGTTCTGATCTTCCTCCTGACCCCCCCCCATTGAATCCTGATCCCTGAAAACCAAACCGAGCCCCAGAAAAAAATATGCTACCCCAAGTCTTACCTTCCCCCCCCCCCCTCCACGTCTATCCATCAGATGTAGATTGGGTATTCTCGTGGTCTTGGGCCACAGCAGTACTCCTGTGCTGCTGCCCAGGATGGCACCAGGATCAAGGATGGTGCCCCTGCCTTCCAGTACTACTAGAAGGCAGAAACTCCAGATCAAATATGGACATTTTTATTTCTAAAATGGATGATCATGCATGTAGCTAGCCATGGAGGAGCATAATCGAATGGGGCGCCCAAGTTTTCATGAGGGCGTCCTCGCAGGATGGCCCCCGAAGGGGCGGGGAAAGCCGTATTATTGAAACAAGATGGGCGTCCATCTTTCGTTTCTATAATACGGTCGAGGACGCCCAAATCTCAACATTTAGGTTGACCTTGGAGATGGTCAACCTAAATGTTGAGATGGTCGACCTTAGAGATGGTCGTCTTCGGTTTTCGACCATAATGGAAACCGAGGACACCCATCTCAAAAATGACCAAATCCAAGCCCTTTGGTTGTGGGAGGAGCCAGAATTCCTAGTGCACTGGTCCCCCTGACATGCCAGGACACCAACCGAGCACCCTAGGGGGCACTGCAGTGGACTTCACAAATTGCTCCCAGGTGCATAGCTCCCTTATCTTGGGTGCTGAGCCCCCCCCCAAACCCTCCCCAAACCCACTACCCACAACTGTACAACACTACCATAGCCCTTATGGGTGAAGGGGGGCACCTAGATGTGGGTACAGTGGGTTTCGGAGGGCTCACATTTACCACCATAAGTGTAACAGGTGGGGGGGTGGGCCTAGGTCTGCCTGCCTGAAGTGCACTGCACCCACTAAAACTGCTCCAGGGACCTGCATACTGCTGTGATGGAGCTGAGTATGACATTTGAGGCTGGCATAGAGGCTGTGAAAAAAATTTGTAAGTTTTTTTTTAGGGTGGGAGGGGGTTGGTGACCACTGGGGGAGTAAGGGGAGGTCATCCCCGATACCCTGTGGTCATCATCTGGTCAGTTCGGGCACCTTTTCACGACTTGGCTGCAAGAAAAAATGGACCAAGTAGTCAGCCAAGTGCTAGTCAGGGATACCCTTCTTTTTTCCATTATCCAGTGAGAACACCCATCTCTTAATCACGCCCCAGTCCCACCTTCGCTATGGTGCTGACACACCCCTGTGAACTTTGGTCATCCCCACGACGGGAAGCAGTTGAGGACACCCAAAATTGGCTTTTGATTATGCCGATTAGCGTGACCCTGAGAGAAGGACGCCCATCTCTTTCGAAAATAAGCCTGATAATCATCCATTTCACACTGAATTTTAGAACAGGCTCTATGTTAGCAGAACATGTTCTAAAATGGTACTGGAACTTTCGATGTCCTGACTTGGACACCTGTTTTCTTACTTAAATGTCCTTTCTAAAATTCTGCTCCACATTATTTTTAAAATGCAAGATGAGGAGGTGAAGGAGATAGCAGGGGTTAAATATTGGAGGGCTCACATAGCAGGAGAAGGCTAGGATTTGAGTTTTACCAATGAGAATGAGGCTTGGAGATCAACATGGTAAGATGAGCTGGGCTACACTATGACTAGATGACTTGGAAAAAGGATCAAAGGGTTGAAGGAAGTGGCAACAGTATTCAAACATTAATGAAGGGATAAGATCAGTCTAGAATAGATGAAATGGATGGGAAGGGTAGTGTGGTGGTAGATTCAGTGACAGGATGAATTGGAAGTTGCTATTTGGTTGGTCAGTGCTTCAGCAGTGCACTGTACTCTAGACGGTAGCAGAAGGCCCTACCCCCTATAGTCCAGCATCTCCCTTTCCCTACATTCTCATAGTCCAACATCTTTCCTTCCCCTCCTTCCCCATTTCCCCAGGTGGCCATCATAGAGAAGATTAAAAAGAACTAAGGAGGAGAGATGGCTTGGAGGAAATGGATATAGTGAAAGAAGAATGTGAAGAGGCAGATGAGTGTGATTGGGTTTGGAGGAGAGTGTGAATTTGGGGAAGAGAGTAAGTTGGAGAGCAGGCGCTGAGGAAGGAGAGAGTGTGTAGGGGGGATGGGCTGGGAAAAGGGGATATAAAGTGTATGGACACAGACAGCCATAGAGAAAGAGAAAAGTATGGAACAACAGATTTAATTTTAGTAACAGAAGTTGCTCTGAATGCACTGTGTCATTAAAGATGTTCCCTACTCTGCCTTCCACCTAGAGTATTGGATGCTTTTCCAATTATGCTTTTAGCTCTCATATTGAAATATCTTCTAAAATACCCCATCCTTGATTTTCCAAGGATGGGTTACTTTGGAGGATATTTCAATATTTTCCATGACGATCATTGCATAGCATATATACATTAAAGGGTGGGAGGAGATTTAGCTGGGAAGCGATAAGATGGAAGTGAATAGAGGAGGAATGCACGAGCAGCATTTCCACTCTGTTCATAGCTTCTGCTTGAGTCCATGGTTGACTTTTTCAGCATATCCTGAAGTGGCAGGAAGAATCTGATGACAGATTACACATTTAAGAGTATGTGTCAGCCTTAAAATCTATAGAATGAGGGTTGAAGCAGTTTTTTTGATAGATGTTGAGCCTTTCACTTGATATTCCAATCGATTTTAGTTGCTGAGTTCAGCAACAAAATATGTAGCTGCAATATTTTCAATGCTGCATAGCTGGGTGATTCAAGACAGGAGAAGAAAATGATTTATTCTTTTGTTTCTCCAATACATATAGTTACAATAGCATGCACATCTGACTGTGTGAGCACGTTGACTAAAATGTATATTTTCTGTTCTAAATTTAACTGTGCTCAGTTTTCATTGTGTTAAACGATGATTTTGCATTTGGAAGAGTCAATATATTTTCAGACTCTTTCTTTTTTTAAACCGTGAAATAAAGTTTGTTCTGATTTTTAAGTGGCTAAGGGCCAGCCAATCACAAAAAAAAAAAAAAAAAAGAACGTGGAAGGAATGAGGAACAACAATTGAAGAAAGAAAAGCAAAAGGGCAGATGTTGAAAGAGAGGAGCCCAACTGTGCAAGATAGAGAAAATGAGAGAGAAGCAAGCTGGCACTAAACAGGTGAAGAGTAATTCTATAAATTGGAACCTAAAGATAGGTGCCAATTATGCTTATGTTAGGAATGAAGTTTTATAAGAACAACTTGGGATAACAGGGGAAACTATAGGCTGACAGTTTAAACAATGGAAGCCAGGGAAAATCCTTTCTCTCTGAAATGGCTGAGGTACAGGCCTGAATATGATGCAAGCCCAGCTGGTTCTCTGTAATTCACCTTTGGTTGTTATTTTGAAGTCACAGTGTTCAAATTGGACCTAAAATAAGCTTACATGTTCAAGAACAATCAGGATGTATTTGCGTTTGGAAGGAAATGTCTGGGCAAGCTGACGTGTTCTTGAAAGTACAGGTACCTAAGAATAAGCAGCTCACAGTGACCCAGATAGGGTAATGAGTTAGGGCGAGCTGGACAAATGAATTGCACAGGGTAAGAGGCTGTGTGATGGGGACACTAGTAAGGACCAGTGATGGAATTTCAAGGTGCCTGAGTGTTCCTCACCCCCTGACACATCATTAGTACCAGGACACGAAGGACATGAATGGACATTTTCCATTCAAGTCTATTATGTGAATTCATTATAAAAAGACATTAATCTGAGGCAAAATAGTAGAATAAGGAGGAAGGAGGAGGATAGGGGAATTTTTGTTTGATAACCTCTATAATCAGGACATCAGAACCTAGTTGTGCAGTTGTAATGTGATCAAGGTCTGAGCTTTTGTGCTATTAGAGAGAGAAAAGCATTGAGTAAGATTTTCTATATTGACTTTTTAACTTGACCAAAAGTAAACAAGTCTGGGAAACTTTGTCTCTAGCACGTTGTTGATAGGAACATAATTTAAGGTTACACCTAGAATACTGAGAGTTAGAAATGTTTTGAACTGCTTTAAGGTTGTGTTTTCGCTTTCTTTTCACCACATCTCTGTAACATTAATTATTGCATTATAATTCTTCACATTGATGCCTGAATGAAGCTTTTAGTTTATTTAGACTGAGTTTTCTTTTATGACCATTACCTGACTGGGTTACAGGCATAGATCTAGATTCCATATGTAGCATCTGAAAATTCCACATAGAAAACAAATATGCCTAGGCATATTAGCAAAGTATGCCTAGTACAAAATAGGTTTAAATTTCCGCGTGGTATGTAGAATTATGCTGAGCGCCTCTCTACGTGACCAAATGTAGTCATGACCATTTACGCCATCTTACTTGGCGTAAATCCTGATGCCTAAATTAGATGCAGTGCAGGTGTATTCCATAGCAACATGCATAGATTTTAGAAATGTCCACTCCCCACCCCCTAACCACGCCCCCTTTCAACTATGTGTCTTAGAATTTACATGTACCACATTACAGAATGCACATTAATCTTAATTAATGCCAATTAGTGCTGATAATTGCTTGCTAACATTCAATTAACAGTGCTGATTAGCTAGTTAAATAAGTAAGTTAAGTGCATTTTTTAGAACTTTCTTTGATTTCCTCACAGAGACAAATAGAATCCCAGAGATAGCCCTAGGGCAGTGATGGCGAACCTATGGCACGCGTGCCAGAGAGGGCACGCAAAGCCCTCTCTGTTGGCACATGCGCCATCACCTTAGCCAGTTCCAGTCCCCCTCCGAATAAAAGTCATACCTGGTCAGCCCGCCCTCCGAGCACCAGGCCGCCCTCCCGCTGAGCACCTGGTCCCGCCCTTGCAGAAACAGGAAATGAGGGCGGGACCAGAGCTTGAGAGACGGGAGGGAAGGCTGAAGACGCACCGAGCCAACACGCTTTTCACTGCTGTTGCCGCTGCCACCTTAACCCCGACCAGGTATGACTTTTAAATTTCAAAGGGGAGGCCCTGGTGCTCGGAGGGAGGGCGGCGGGCGGCCTGGTGCTCGGGTGGCCTGGTGCTGGATGGGAAGAAGGAGGGATGCCTGGTGCCTAATGCTGGGTGGGATGCCTGATGCTTGGTGGGAGGGAGGGGTGCCTGATGCTTGGTGCTGGGTGGGAGGGAGGCCTGGTGCCGGGTAGGTGGGATGCCTGGAGCTGGGTGGGATGCCTGGTGCTTGGAGGGAGTGGCTGGAGGAGAGAGGAGGGTTGCTGGACATGGGTGGATGGAGAGGAGGGTTGCTGGACATGGGTGGGTGGATGGAGGGGAGGGCAGGGAGGAGAAAAACTGCACATGGATGGAGAAAATAGGCAAAAGCTGGATCCACATTATACCTCCTCCAGTCAATTCCACAGAGGAGGACCCAGCTTTTACTTATGGATGGATGGCAAGAAATGAGAAGAAAGGAGGAAAGTAAAGAAATAAATGGAAAGGAAGCCCTGGAAACAGAGTTAAGAGAACAGATAGAGATCAGCAGAATCAGAGACTAGGACCAATATGGATAGAAAAACAAAATCACCCAACAAAGGTAGAAAAAAATCATTTTATTTTCATTTTAGCGTTTGGAATATGTCCAATTTGAGAATTTACATCTGCTGTCTTATTTTGCACTGGGTATACTGGAGCTGTAACAGCTTACAGAAATAATTTATAATGAAAAAAAATCATGTTATTTTTTTCTCCTATACTAGTATAATATTTTCAATGATGTTTGTTTATATGCGCCATGGCTGGTGTAAGGGGTGTGGCTATCATAGGGGTGGAGTCATGTGGTGACCCCGCCCATAATGATACCGGCACCTGTTTTCAGGTTAAATTGCCCTGTTGGCACTTTGCGATAAATAATTTGATTTTGGGTTGCTGTTTGGGCACTCAGTCTCTGAAAGGTTCGCCATCATTGCCCTAGGGAGTAGAACAGATGCATATGCAATAGCATATATACCTTTCCCGTACACATGTATGTTCTAGAATATTAGTACTTAAGAGGGTAATTGGTGCCATGTATAGGCATTTACGCCCGTAAGTGCTAGGTGCTATTCTCTAACACAGTGTTTCCCAAGTCCAGTCCTGGAGTACCCCTTGCCAGTCAGGTTTTCAGGATATCCACAGTGAATATGCATAAAGGAGATTTGCATATAATAGAGGCAGTATATGCAAATCAAATTCATGTATTTCATTGTGGATATCCTGAAAACTGGTAATCCAGGACTGGACTTGGGAAACAATGCTCTAACATATGCACCAAAAGCTAAACTGGCACCAAGATGTAGGTGCCCCAATGCCATGCACTTAGCACCACTTCTATTAAGGCTTCTTGGTGCCAAGATTGCATTATAGAATAATACCATAAATTGGAATTGGAGCACCTAAAGTTAGGCCCCAACAGTTATGCCAAGTCAATGGCAGTCGTAACTGTGGGCACTTATGTGTACCTTGATGCACCTATCTCACACATCCATGACTCAATCACAGTCCACCCATGTTTACACCTCCTTGCATTTACTACTACTACTACTATTTAGCATTTCTATAGCGCTACAAGGCTTACGCAGCGCTATTGCAAAGCAATTTTGGTGCATATGTTATAGAATAGTACTTAGCACTTAGCTGTGTAAATGTTAATTAGTGGCATCAATCATATCATCAAGTGCTATTATTCTAAATTTAATGGTTAGAAATTCCATAAATGAGAGGAAAGAATCGCGTGTGTGTGTGTGGGTGGGGGGGGGGGGGGGGGGATTACTACCTGGCCATAATGAACAGACAGATGATGAAATGTTAATATAAATTAGGGAACTTAATATGGCAATGAAATAATAATGAGTGATTTCAGTTACCCCAATATTGATTGTGTAAATGTTATGTCAGGGCATGCTAGGGAGATAAAAGTTCCTAGATGAAAAATAAGGACTGTTTCATGGAATAACAGGTTCACGAACAAACAAGAGAAGGAGCTATTTTAGACCTAGGCCTAAGTGGAATGCAGGATTGGTGTTGGGGTACTTAGCAATAGTTATCATAATATGATCAGGATCAGGGCCGGTTTTAGACATGCTGGGGCCCAGGGCAGAAATTAAGGAGGGGGCCCCTTCCCCCAACCTCCCTATTCATCATTACTGCCACACATAAAACAAGTTTACATGACTTCTTCACACACAAAACAGGCACACCTTCACCAAATACAGAACAAGGGATCAGAAATTAGAAATAGAAATATGAACACCAAAATTGAACTAGGAACCCCAAGAACTTAAACTTGACAAGTACTGCAACACTGAAGAAATAAAACAGAAATGCACTTCCTTTTGTATTGAATAAAATAGGTGGCATAGCCACAGAGGACCCCCCAAAATTAGCCATCACCCTTGCTATAGCTGGCAGGAATCCCCATACTGTACCAGCTGAATACCACCTCCTCTGGTCTGGCAGCCAGTACTCTCCAAGCTTTGTAGCTGGTGGTTGTGTCCTCAAGCTGCTGCTGCCACTGCTTCCTCCTCCCCCCAAGAATGCTCAGTTTTCATGCATGCAGAAAAACAAGCACTCACAGGGGTGGGTCAGCAGTGACAGCAGCTTGGGAACATTGCTTCTGGCTGCACAGTTTGGAGAATTCTGGCTGTCAGAGTGACAGTGGAAGAGGAGCTGTTCACCTGGAGATCCCTGCCAGCTCAGGTATTTATATTTTGCATTCAGGCGTAGGGCAGGGAGAAAATCAGTGCCCACCCACTTTTGAGTTTAACCCTGCCCTGCCCTGCCCCGCCCCTCCCCCTTCCCCTCCCCCCAGTCTGGCTATGCCAGTGAACACAGTACAAAGACATCTGTGATACGTATTCCAGTTAATAAATACAAAATAAAACACTTTTTTCTACCTTTATTGTCTGGATATTTTATTTTTTGTCATGTTGGTCTCGGTTTCCCATCTGTCTTCTGCTAATTCTCTTTCTAATGGCTTTTGTCTGTTTGTCTTTTCTTCTCTCTCCAGTCTTGTTCTATTCCTTCACTACACCTGTCTCTGACATATTGATTGTTCCTTTGTAGGTCTTTTCCTTTTCTTCCTCTTTGCCCACTCAAAATTCACCTCCTTTCTTACCCTTCTCTCTCTCTCTCTCTTTTTTTTTTTTTTTACTTTTCAGCTACCTATTAACTTTTCATATTCTTCTCTTATTCCCTAGCTGTGCCATTTCCCATCTCACTCTTTTCCCAGCCTGTTATTCCATTTATCTTTCATCTACCCTCCATTACTACATTTCTACCGCTGTATTCACTATCCACCTCTCCACCTCTCACTGATTATCTTGCCGCCCCTTCTTGGATTCTCCCACATGGTTCCACCATTTCCCTTCCCTCTCCCTCCATCCATTCTTGTAGCTCAGTATCTCCTCTCCCTGTTCCTTTTTCTCCACACTCATCTTCCTATCCCATCTCTCATCCTGCCTGCTACCTCCCCCTCTTTCCTTCTGTTGATCCCCTACCTCACCCCACATCACATCACATGAGCCAGCATCACTCCCTCCCACTCTCCCTTTATTGGGCACCTGCCTGTCCCTCCCTTGCTTACCTGGGTCCAACATCTTTCTCTGTCTTTACAACTGTCCTATCTAGCATTTCTCCCTCCCCAGCACTCCTGGGTCCAACACCTTTCCCTCTCTCTTCTTGGGTCTGTATACCATTCTCTATATTCCACTGCATCAGCCACTAGGCTACTCCAGGGACCTGCTTTGTGCTCTGATAGGACTGGCCATATTATCTGAAATTCTTATAGAGGCTGGTTTGTACTGTTTCTTTCACATCTTCAGAGGGTGTGATGGGGTCATTGACCACTAGGGAAGTAAGGAGGAGTCATGCCTTAATCCGTCCAGTGGTCATCTGGTCATTTAGGACAGCTTTTTGTGACTTAGGCGTGATTGAAGATGTCTGACTTTTAGCCCTGGATGTTTTGCTTTGTTCCATTATGTTAGAAAAATGTCCAGGTATTGAGAATGCCAAAATTCTATCCCCCAACACTTTCCCTTGTGGTTTGCATGCACTGCAGAGAAAAAGAACTCCACGTTTCAAAAATCATAATTTGGACTTTTTTTTAGAGAACAACGTCCACATGCATTTTATGCTGTTTTTGAGACATTTTTTTTCTTTTGAAAACGAGCTCCTTAATGTGTTAATGTGAGATAATGCTTGAAAAGGATTCCAGGTGTTAATTTGAGATAAGGGCATGGTTAGTAGATAGACCCCCTTAAGAATAATGGGGCTTGCATCATTTTATATGCATTGAATTTCATTAACTCACATTAGATGTTTAATGCACAATAGTAAATGATGCCTGCATGTTTTATTTCCCACTTTAAACTGAAATATACCTCCAGGAAGGTTTCCTCAGAGTTAAACTACTAGATGCTCTGTGGAAATCTGTGCAAACTTAAGTGGATTGAAAAAGGGCTGTTTTCAGAGAGGTAGAGTATCCAGGCAAATCACTATTTAAATAACTTTAATTGCACAGCTCTCCCCCACTCCACGCCAGCATGTCAAGTTTTTAAACAAGCATACATGCATTAAGAAAAAATGTGACTCCAACTGCAGACCTCTAATTTTTAAGCATTTCATAAGGCCTTAGCACAAAATTTGAAATAACCTCACAAAAATCCCCAGAATCTAACCTGTGGTTTTCCATAACTTCCATAACTTAGAGTAGGACTTCAGAATGCCACAGTTGCTTGTTTAATAATATACTAATATTTATTGTTGTGCTGTCTATACAATAGTTCTCATGTCTTATTAGGAGATTCTTGGAGGCACAGTAATCTGTGTATCCATGAACTGTTTAAGGAAGGTGAGGCTGCTATTGCTTTCTGGAGAAAATAACAGCTTGGGGCCAATATTCAGATCGCGGGAGGCAGCCCAGCTAACTCCCACGGTCGGCAGCAAACCCAGAATTTTAATGCTAGGCCATATCCAGCAACCGGCAATGAATTTCTGTGGGTTTTTAAAAATTGTCACTATGAACATAGCCCGTTAAGCAGATATTCATCGACTGACCAATTAAGATAATGGCCAAAGATAGGCCTATTATCTATGCGGGACTATCTGGCTGCTAAACTTAGTCAGCCAATGAATATTGGCGCTAACTGGCTATGTTGTGTGACATAGCTGGTGACCAGGCTAGCTACTAAGTGACTCCACCTGCTGTTCAGTTTTCCCAATTTGAAGCGGTGGAGTGCAGCAATTCTATACAGAGCATACCACTGGTTCAATTTGTGCACTTGCCTTTTTTATTACTACTTTTTCGCAGAGAGCTATTGAGTAATGAGGGAAGGGCTTCCTTCATGCAGACGTTCTGTCCAGTCAGTATTAATGTGCCACCAGTTCAGCACCCTATTAGGTTCATTCAGTAGAAAATAAATCTGTTGGCTCAGGCTGCTTACTATGTGAATATGCCTCTCACTGTTTCTTTATTGCTACCAAGTATTACATATTAAGGGCATTTGCTTTGAACTTTGTTTTAATTCATTTATTCAGTCCTTACATGCACATGGTTTTGCTTTTTAAATCCAAGGGTGAATCCTAAGGGTGGTTGAACAATTAGGTATAAACTGTATTGTTTCTAACTTTACTTGGTTTTGGACTGCTTTGGATCCTGCTCATCTGTATATCTGCTGTCTAGAATTTTAGAAGATGGAAATGAGAAAATAAAAATTACATTTTGGATGTACTCTGTAGAAGTTGTTGTTTAGTTTTGCAGTGTGTATATCGATGCCTTTTCTGGTGTGTGCATATGATAATATTTGAAAAACTGTCTATACTTATGGCTATGATTTCTGAACATGCGGCATAATTAAAAGACAGACTTTTAAATGCCCAGTTGGGTGTATATGCTAATCTTAATTTAAATGTTTCAGACATATCCATGTATTTGCTCCCATGATACAACTGAATTCTATTATTCTGTCTCACTGTATTTTCAAATGTAAGCTACAATGAACCTGTGTTTGCTTGGGATAATGTGTGATATAAATGTAAATTTAAAAATTATATATCCTTTACCCTCCACCTTTTAAGACACTGCCTACCTGCTGGATAGTGATGGCACAAGGAAAGCAAGTTTGGTCCAGTGAAGATTAACTCAAAATAACCTGTTCCTTAGCTGGACCCTGGTATTACCATATTGAAAATGTGGCCATACCATGCCTCTGTGGTTATATTCTACTAATAAGTTAAACAATATTACCATATTGAAAATGTGGCCATACCATGCGCTGTGGTTATATTCTGCTAATAAGTTAAACAATTAATTAATTAACGTTGGATGCATGACTAGGGCCACAAACATACACTTATTTATTCAACATCACAATTCCTTATGTACAGCCACAAAACAACCTTTTTAGGGTGGATAGTGTTCACAATGAGCTTGTTTTATTATTGACCAGATAAAAGAGTTTTCACTTTTGGCACAGTATAAGTCATCAGAAGAACAAAATATAAGAAAACCAATGGACTGTATTAGGGGATTATAGTCCAATTAGTTATGTTTAAACAAAAGAGATCTGCATGAAACAATTTTGACTTATAAAATCACTTGTCCCTGAAACTTGCCTCAAAACAGAACAATCCATTTGTGTATCTAAAATGTAAACTTCTTGAAAACTGATGAAGTGAAGATGTGATTCTATGTGCCTCAATGAAAGGAGAGTTTTATTCAATCTTATTTCCATTTAAATTCATATATTTCATCATTTTAACTCCAGGCTTCCAGTCAGCTGTTCAGGAAAAACAAAATACAAAGGTCAGGACTCTGAAGAGTATTTTGCCTAATATGGGAAGGCCAGGGTTAGCAGATCTTTCTCTGAGTCCTATTGTCAGAGTGAGAGGCTTATTCTTTCCACTAAAGGAGTATCATGTTCCATCCCTCCCGGACTCCCTCTAGGGATCCACCACATGTAGTAGATCCACTGTCTAATTCTATCAGGTTCTCATCAGGAATCCTTCCCCTTACAGTACCTTTCCCTAACCCTTCTCCTCTAGTTCTTTTTTGAAAATTTGGCTCAAGTTTCCTTCTCCTTTATTTGGGCTCATTTGGATCCAGGACTGGAATCTGGAGCCGGAGCCTTCATTTAGAACCAAGCCTTATTTTATATCACTCCCAACCCTTCGAAATTTACATACTGCAGGCCTCAGCTAAATCACAGTGCCATATGCCAGTGCTTCTTCCATCACCTTGTAATCTGGGACCCTAAATCCACTTACCAAGTGTTGTCTTTGTACTGTGTAATATTGTATGGAACCTCCATACAGAGTTTCCAAGTTATTCAGTTCCATGAGGGAGACTTTAGACCAGTCCTGGATTTCTGATAGCCCTGTCCCGGTGCATTATGGAACATGCAGCGCAGATTTCGATGGGTAGAATCAGGGACTGCAAATCCTACATGAATTTGGGATGTGAGTTCACACTAGAACTATTTGAAAAATCTCCCTCCTGGAACTGGATCAAATTGGCAGCTCTGTACACATCTATTTGATAGTGGGAACATAAAATGAAAGATGGGTGCCAGACAGATGTAGAGAAGGAAAGGAAGAAGAAAGAGAGAGAAGAAATGGTAAGGCCAACCTGGAATAGAATTTGGAAGGCTGACTCATGGAACGTGGAAAAAAAGACTGGAGCCAGCACAATTAGAAAATTAAATTCCCAGATAGCAAAGTTAGAAAAGAAAAAAACACATATTTTTATTTAATACTTTGTAAGGACTGAGATGTACTTGCTTTGTAAAATGTATGTCTTTTTCTATTTTTATTTTGCAAAGAGGAGAAAATGCATTTCTGTTTCTCTTTTACCAGTATTGCACTGTTTTTAGAGGGGCTCTTTTTCTAAGCCATGTAGACGCGTCCTACGTGTGTCAATTTTGAACTACTGTCCGGCTACCATGTGGCCCGGGTGATAATTTCATTTTTTACACGCGTCCACTAAACGCGCCAGAAATTTTCCGGCGCTAACCGCACAGTAATCTGCATTGTACATGCGTAGACCATTACCACCCGGTTAATGCGTGAGGTCAATGGGTAGTGGTAAGGTCTCAGGCCCAAAATGGATGCTCGCCAATTTTTATTTTGCCACACATCCATTTTCAGCCAAAAAAGGCCTTTTTCAGGCGTACTGAAAAATGAACCTCCGCACATCTAATACATGTGTCTCCACCAGCACAGGTCATTTTTCAGTGCACCTTAGTAAAAGGACCCCAGAGTCTGGCTTTCCTATGCAGAGAGGAGGGGGGTCTCTATTTGAACTTTTGTCTGTTTTTTCTTTTTTTTGTGGCTCCTTATTTTATATTAGACTAGCCGTTGAGCCCGTGAAAACGAGCTACTTTTGGAATGGGGGGGTTCCCAGCCCCCCCCCCCCGGAGTCGGCGCCGCCGCCCCTCCACCCGGCCCGAGCAGCACTGTAAACTTACATCAGCACGCAGCAGCAGGCACATCAGCAAAGCTGCCGTTGGGGCGGGCTTCCTTCTCTGCCTGTGTCCCGCCCTCGTGTGACGTAACGTCGGCAAGGGCGGGACAAAGGCAGAGAAGGAAGCCCGACGGCAGCTTTGCTGATGTGCCTGCTGCTGTGTGGTGATTCACAGTGCTCGGGCCAGATGGAGGGGCGGCGGCGACTCTGTGGGAGGGGAGGGGGAGCGGTTCCAACATCTGCAGCATGCCAGTAGAGACTTCCCTCTCTGTCCCGCCCCCTCATCACGTATTGAAGCAGGGGCGGGGCAGAGAGGGAAGTCTCTACTGCGCATTTGCGAGTGAGTACGGTCACTCGCCGTTTATATGTTTGATTGGTAGCATGGAATCATGATTTGGTTTCTGTCAGGTACTTGTGACCTGGCTTGGCCACTGTTGGAAGCAGGATACTGGGCTAGATGGACCATTGGTCTGGCCCAGTATGGCTACTGTGTTATATAGATGAGGGTCTGTCCATGTTCTGCATGTGCAACTGAGATGAAGGATTCTGCTAGCATATAGTTTCTGTGTAGTAATTGTTTTCAATTACCCCTCTCTAGACCCCCGCAGGACCCTTGCCCACGGAGGTGGAGAGAGGGTTTCAGAAGGCTCATAATAAGTCTCCTAAATATGACCTCTGTTTTCTGGCTCCTAATTTCCAAGGACATCCTAGGGCATCTATTCTCCCACATGATGTACTAGAGTTTAAAAGGTAGTCTATTTATGTGATATAAGGTGTGAAATGAAACAGAGATCAACACAGAGACCAGAGAATATTGAGATAGAAATAATCTTTTATTCTCACCAATCAGGACTTCAAGTTGGTACACACTTCAGTCAAATTCTGGGTTCAACCGGCCAGAGCTTCGCCGTCATCCACTCACGTTGGGGAAGGACTCCGACTATAGCTCAGAGGCACAGTCCTTATATAGCATTTACAGTCCATACAACTCAATTGGAGAGGGACTTTTTTTCTAATCTTTCTTCATCTATGAATCATACTTAACCGCAGGTCAGGTGCCCACCCACTGCCCCTCCTTTCTAAGATTTCTTCATAATGCCAATTTCCACACTTATAAAACCTCTTTCCTAATATTCAGAGATCTGTTTCTTTGTATCTTGTGACTCTGGGAGCCATCTTATGAAGACAGACTCCATCTTATGAACCAAACTTTTTACCATTTCTGCTATTAATTCCTTCATCTTAACTCTTACACTGAATATGAAAGTCGTACAGGTTTCAATAAGACTCACCAAGCAATCCTGCTCTTGCAGGCTCTCAGCTATAAGGCCATCATCTGATTTTCAGGCCTAGTCAGTGCTTTTCAGCTGTTTGAGCCATGTAACCTGGCCCACCACTGTTCCAGTGGATGGGTCTCAAGCTGGGACACATATTAACATAATGTGTAACAATGCAGCTTGTTCCAGTTTCCTAATAGTAGGTACTGGTGCTCTAGAGCCCACTGTATATACAGCACTGCCTTTTTCATAGGTGGGTTAGGGCTGTTATGGTGTGGTAAGTTTGGTGTTCTAGGTCAGTGTTTCCCCAAGTTGGTTCTGGAGTACCCCCTTACCAGTCATGTTCTCAGGATATCCACAATAAATATGCATGGGATTGATTTGCATATACTGCCTCCATTACATGCACATCTCTTTCGTGGAGATTCATTTTGGATAACCTGAAAACCTGAATGGCAAAGGGATACTCCAGGATGACCTAGGGAAACACTTCTTTAGGACTCAGTGTAATATTTGTGTGGTAAGTTTTCAGTATAGGTTTTGGGTGTATTTTTGCAAGGTTTGGTGTTATTTCATAAAGTGTCTGGCCCTATTTGAAAATAGGTTCAGCTGCTCTGGGGCAAGGGCTGCCTTTTTTTTGAAGTGCACAGAAGTGCCCCCTAGGGTGCCCCACTGCTCTCCTAGGATGTCTAGGGGACCAGTCTGCTAAAAATGCTTACTCCTCCTACATCCCAATGGCTTGTAGGTTTTTTTTTATTTTTTTTTTTACAAAGGACCAAAAAACAAAATGTCCAAAGCACAAAATCTTGTTCAAAACAGTATTTTCGAAAAAAAAAAAAAAAAAGACATTTTTCTTTTTCGAAAATGACCTTCTTTCTATTCGGGTGTAGACATATATCAAAAATGCCCCTCCACAATAATATGTTTTAAATATAACCAGTGGCGTTCCTAGGGGGTGGTGGGTGCGGTCTGCCCCGGGTGCACGCCACTGGGGGGTGCCGCGCGCCTGTCTCCTGCGTTCATTCTGTGCTCCCTCTGCCCCGGAACAGGTTACTTCCTGTTCCGGGGCAGAGGGAGCATGGAAACGAACGAAGCGGACAGGCGCGCGGCACTCCCCCCCCAGCGGCATGCACCCGGGGGTTCCTTCACCGGGGGGAATGTCCTTCCACTGGGGGAGGGTCGCGCTGCACCCGGGGGGGGGGGCGAATCGGCGATCCGCCACAGGTGTCAGCCCCCCTAGGAACGCCACTGAATATAACCTTCATGGCAGTTATTATTATTCATCTTCTAAGTGTTTGGCACTGTCACAGCACAAGTTCTTAAGTTGGCATTCCTGCCCTTAAGCAGAGTGTTCCCTTCCCTTTTATTTTTGCTAGATACACCATCCACTTCTAGTATGTTTAGTATCAGTATCATTTGGTTTCACCAGCACCATTTTGAACCTGACACTGGAAAGTGCAAGAATAATTGGGGATTGCTCCTGCCTTGTACCTACTAGACCACAGAAATTTATAAAGGTAGGTCTTTGCATGGAAGAACATTGGAAGAGATAGGGGACCTATGGGGGGGGGGGGGCATGTATTGTGAAGGGGGCATGTCTCTGCCAGGGGCATCAAGAGTAGGGGAATAATGGTTGGACCCTTAAAGAAGTCCTGGAGCATCCGTCATCAGCTTATTGGCTCAGTGCTACTGGCCAGGATTAATAATGCAAGCATTTAGTTGTCATTATTTTTCCAGGAATAACAAGCTGCATTATTCAGTTTACATAGTAATGAGATGTTTTTCATGCAATTTCATCTCATTACCATATCTGGCATAGGAACTTAAATGAAAGTTCTTCATATAATGCATATTATTGCCTTTTAATGGGCATTAAGGGGCAAATAACATACATAATGGCAATGAAGCAACTTTAATATCTACCCCACATCCACCACCTCCTCCTGCCCATTGGAAGCATGTGTAAAGATAAAAGTAATTATTCTGGCTGGCAAGTTGATGTCGTCTTGCTTCCTCATGTTATAATTTGGATGAATTGAGCCCCTTGTGGGCTCTCTCTGCTTGATGCATCTCTTTCTACTGGTGGGCATCAACTTTATCATAATTAAGTTCCCAGTGCAGGCTGGATGCTGAAACGTGTTGGCAATAAGTTGATCTATGTATGATAAATTGAGATTATGTTGATGCTTTTTATATGGATATATGTATGTCTTATGGACTAATCTAATTTTTGTTACCTAGGCTTTTTACAGTTTATTAATAATTTTCATTATTTATTTGTTTAATATTATTTATTACTTTTGAATGCTGGCTATATATTTAAAGCACAAATGCTTTCCCCTCTGTTTCTTTTCTTCTATTTTATTTATACCAGGCATTTTTGAATACCATCATAGGGTGTGTAGACAGAAAATGATCATAAGGCACATCTTCTGTGTCCAATTTGCTTATTTTGCAGGTTTTACTTTTTTCAGAGAATGTGTGGAGGGGTATTGTCGATAAAACATCTAGGTCCGATTTTGGACATTTTGCTAAAAACATCCAAAAATTGAGTGATGAACAAGCCACTTTCAAGCTTGAAACATATCAATTTTTTTGGTTTTAAAATCATCTTTTCCTAGATGTTTTGTGCACAATGTATTTTTCTTTTTGGACCATTTCGGTAAAAAAAAAATGTCCAAGCGAAGAATGCCCAAAATATAGCTATTAGAATGTGTCGCAAGCACCTGCTCCTCCTTCCTTGGAAGCAGCCGATCACTGTTTAGATCTGACTATATTTACTTCTTAGAGAGGGTCATTTACTAAGGCACGCTCACGTTTTTGGCGTGCGCTAAAATTATGGGCGTGCTAAACGTTAAGAGAATCCAATGCATTCCTATGGGCGTCTCTTAACATTTAGCGTGCCCACAATTTTAGCGCGCACTAAAAACGTGAGCATGCCTTAGTAAAAAATGCCCAGAGTATTTCAGTCTCCTTAACTTTAGTGCAACTTAAAATAACAAACAAAAGAAACACCTCCTCGGACTTGGGTTGAGCTTCCCAGGTTTCCTGTTCTTTATTCACATCATGATTGGGGTTTTTAAAGATTAAAGAAAACATAGAGTCTTGGTCCATAGTTCATCAAATAAAACTTTAAGCTTGATTTAGCTAATTATGCTTGTTAGCCACGGGGTGGCTAAATAAGTATAGTTCATGCAGAACCAAAAATCCCCCAATAGCTTTAATGTCCAAGCAGTGGCGTAGCGCGGGGGGCTGCCACCCGGGGCGGGGCGGTTTGCCGTTGCACCCCCCCCTGGTGCAGTAGATGACCTACCCCCCCCTCGTCTCGGCGCATCGACACCCCCCCGACCCAGTGCCCACCCTCTTCTGTCCAACCAGCTCCCTACCTTTAAAAAAATATCGGAATCTGAAGTGAGACACAGTGCCTCGCCTGCACGTAAGAAATGTGCACCGTCTCATCGGGCCTTCCCTCGCTCTGTTTGTCCCCCCTCCGTTGACGCAACTTCCTATTTCCGCAAGGGCGGGACAGACAGAGCGAGAGAAGGCCTGATGAGACGGTGCACATTTCTTTTACGTGCAGGCACGAGGCGCTGTGCTCGCTTCGGATTCGTATTTTTTTAAAGGTAGGGAGCTGGTTGGACGGAGGAGGGTGGGCACTGGGGGGGTCGATGTGCCAAGGGGGAGGAGCTGGCAGGGAGCACCCCCCCCGAGCTGACACCCAGGGCGGACCACCCCTCCCGCCCCCCCCTGCTACGCCACTGTGTCCAAGTAACCACAGTTCCTTCAAACAAAGAGTCCCAGCAGTTTCAATGATCCAAAAGAAAATCAGTCAAGAAAATAGCTCTGGCACCTTTGTCTCCTGGCTCCTCTCAGAGGGAGTATGTTTACTTCCAGGGATCCAAGGAATGAAACAGTTAAGCCAATTATCATCTGTCTTCAGAGGGCTGTGCCTGTTAGGCTTTAGAAACAAGTTCTGTACTCCAGGCTTCTTCTTTCTTCCAATCTCAGGGCTTGGGATATTGTCCCCCCCCCCCCCCCCCCCCCCACCCCACTTAAATAGGAGACTTATCAGAGTCCTGGCATACTTCTCCTCCAGGGACTTCTCTGCACATACATACCAGGACTGCCTGCTCTTTTCAGTAGTCCCTTCCAGAGGCCTTGCCCCTCCCCCCAGTCTTTCCTCCTCCATGGGAAATATGTAAACAGGAGACTTTTCTTTGAAATTTCCTAATCAAGTTTCTGGCATAAGTCAACCACTTAAATGGAAGGAGTTTAGAGAGACCCTCCTTTCTTTCCCCTTTGCCTTTCTCTCTCCACCCTCTCACCAGTCACATTTAATAACATACTGGTTCCTCCCTAAAGGGAAACTACTACTACTTCTTATCACTTCTATAGCGCTACAGGCATATGCAGTGTGTACATCATACACGAAAAGACAGTCCCTGCTCAAAGAGCTCACAATCTAAATAAGACAGGTAAACAGACAGAACAACTAAGAGGAAGGGGAATGAAAGAGGTGGGGTACAGGGCAAGTGAGTAAAGGTTAGGAGTCAAAAGCAGTGTCAAAGAGGTGGGCTTTTAGCCTGGACTTGAAAACGGCCAAAGACGGGCTAGACGTACAGGCTCGGGAAGTCTATTCCAGGCGTGAGGTGTAGCGAGATAAAAGGAACAGAGTCTGGAATTAGCAGTAGAGGAGAAGGGGACAGACAAGAGAGATTTATCTACAGAGCGGAGTATCTGAGGGGAGGAGTAGGAGAGACAAAAGTGGAGAGGTATTGGGGAGCGGCAGAGTGAATGAACTTATAGGTCAGTAAGAGAAGTTTGAATTGAATACAAAACGGATAGGGATCCAGTGAAGTGATTTGAGGAGAGGGCTAATGTGAGCATAGCGACTTTGGCGGAAAATGAGTCGCGCAGCAGAGTTTTGGACTGATTGAAGAGGAGAGAGATGGCAAAGTGGGAGACCGATGAGAGGCAGGTTGCAGTAATCTAGGTGAGAGGTAATAAGAGTGTGGATAAGGGTTCTGGTAGAGTGCTCAGATGTGAAAGGACGGATTTTGCTGATGTTATAGAGAAAGAAATGACAGGTTTTGGCAATCTGCTGAATGTGAGCAAAGAAGGAGAGAGGAGTTGAAGATGACCCCAAGGTTATGAGCTGATGAACAGGGAGAATGAGAGTCTATCCACAGATATAGAGAGAGTGGGTTTAGGGGGAAAGACGAGAAGCTCGGTTTTGGCCATGTTAAGTTTCAGATGACGTTGAGACATCCAGGCAGCGATATCAGATAGGCAGGCTGAAACATTGGTCTGGATGCTGGTTGAGATTTCGGGGGTAGAGAGGTAGATCTGGGAGTCGTCAACGTAGAGATGATATTGAAAGCCATGGGATGATATCAGAGAGCCAAGGGAAGAAGTGTAGATAGAGAACATGAGAGGACCGAGAACAGAACCTTGAGGTACACTGATTGGTAGTGGGATAGAAGTGGAGAGGATCCACCAGAGTGTACACTAAATGTGCGAAGCGAGAGGTAGGAGGAGAATCAGGAAAGAACAGGCCCTGGAATC